>NC_064640.1:4807581-5110611 GCF_023864345.2 Schistocerca serialis cubense
GAGATGAATACACTAAACAGATTCAGAAGGATGTAGGTTGCAGTAGGTACTGGGAGATGAAAAAGCTTGCACAGGATAGAGTAGCATGGAGAGCTGCATCAAACCAGTCTCAGGACTGAAGACCACAACAACAACAACACATTCTATATACGAGGGTTGGAACTTTAATAATGCCAACTATATATTTGCAGCTCGTACAAAATAGATACGTGTTTCAAAGTTTTACTGACCTTCAGTAACCCTTTGCCATCGATGTGGAAGCAGTAGGATACTCTTACCAGTGCCAGTTGTGTTGACAGTTTGAGCGGCGCGGTCAAATTCAGGACGAATTTGTAGCAGTTCTGAAGCGAATGCCGTGAAGTGTTTCCTTCAGTTTAGAAATCGAGTTGAACTCACGAGGGCTGAAGGTAGGGGAGTGCAGTAGGTGGTATAGCACTTAGCAGCCCCATCATTCAAACAAATAAGTAACATCTGGCACTGTACGTGCATGGGAATTCTCCTGTAAAATGATGGTCAGGTCCTGAAGAAAGTGTCATCACTTCTGTCTCTATGATGTTCATTTTGGAAACACAACCTACATTCGAGCATTATGAATATATACAGTGTATGATATAACTTTTTATAGCACAATATATTCACAAATTCACATCTACGTACTACCAGGATGTCAAAATAACATCAGTAGCGTGAGATTGAAATAAGCACCTACTAGCCGAGGAATTACCTCATTATATTCAGTACAACATGAAGTAAAACTCTTAAGATTACAATATTAGATATAAGAACAAAGTACTTTAGTTTGGCATGAAATCAAAATTGTTTTTTTTGTATATGGTGTACTGTCTAAAAACAGTGAAGTCACACGAATAAAAGTGTTATTGAGAAATAAAAAGTCAAAGAAAATTACATACCACATAAAATGTATACACGTGTATGTGGCAAGATATCAGCACTTGATGAACCAGTAAAGTAATTGGCCTTCACTTAACGACCGAGATCAGCGGCGTATGCGTAGAGTTGTCAGTGCTAAAGATAAGCAAGAGTGCGTGAAATAACTGCAAAAATCAATGTGGAACGTACGACGAAGGTATCCGTAAATACAGTGCGGCGAAATTTGGAGTTAATGGGCTATAGCAGCAGACGACGGACGTGAGTGACTTTGCTAATAGCACAGCATTGTCTGCAGCACATCTCTTCATATCAGTTGGACCCTAGACGACTCGAAAATCATGATCTAGTCGGATGAATCTCGATTGCAGTTGGTAAGGGGTCTAGGAGGCCCGCACAGTAGCTCAGCGTGTTTGGTCAGAGGGTTAACTACCTTCTGTAACAACAAAGCTGAGTGAATGGATCAACAATGATCTTCCACGAATGTCAGGGGACGTCCACCCTCAACAAATGCAACGAACAATCACGAACGGGGCACAATTGTTCGCGAGTGGTTTGAAGAACATTCTGAACAGTTTGAGCGAATGATTTGGCCACGCAGACTGCCTTACATGAATCCCATTGAATATTTATGGGACATAGTCGAGAGGTCAGTTCGTGCACAACTCCTGCACTCACAACACTTTCGCAATCATGGACGGCTGTAGAGGCAGCATGGCTCAATATTTCTGCAGGGAACTTCCAGCGGCTTGTTGAGTCCATTTCACGTCCTTTTGCTGTATTGAACTGGGCAAAAGGAAGTCCGACACAATGTTAAGAGTTATGCTATGACTTTTGTCACTTCGGTATAGACCACTGTAACATCAAGACGCTTAAGAACCCTACACAATATAAATTTGAGGGGGGATCAGAATGTAATGCTTTCTGTATCATAAAAAATTTAGTACTGAACATATAACAGCAGCAGAGTGCAGACCATAGCGAGAACTGTTCCCCTCAGCACAGTAGCGTTTAATTTAGTCACAGTGAATTTGTACCATCGTTCAACACAAGGTTCAGGATTTTGAGTCTTGACCCATTTTTCTCAGAATTATTTACTAGCTGTTGATTGTGAACTGTAACATGTCTCTCTCCTCGAATAACTTGAGCAGAATGTCCTAGACTGGCATCTGTAAGAGATGTCGTGCCGCCGCCACGCGGTTTCTCTGCAATGTCCTTTCTTCCGTTAACAAACTACTTCACCGAGCGAAGCACGTTGCTGATATCCATTACAGCATTCTCATATACTTTTTTCTGGATGAGGTTACAACAGTTTTAAAATTGTGGCTGAAGTATAAAAACTCCGAATCTTTTCAAACTAGTTTTGATGCCTGGGTTCAAAGATAGCGCAAATCTGTACAAACGCTTGAACGGTAGTATTGTGTAGAGGACACTTCAGGTTATGATCTGCACTAATTCTGCTGTTACATGCCCATTAATAACTTTTTTATGACTCAGGATGCATTACTTCTCGATCCATCTTCGTATTACATGTCGACGAATCTAATATGGGAGTTCGTGTACAAAAGTGCTAGGATAAACCCGTACACTGAACTGTTACATGCACTGGTGTCCAAAATTAAAGCAACAAACTGCTCTCTCCCCGTCCTGTGTCTAATTCACGATATAATCATACAAACTGTCAACAGATGTCGCTACGATCGTGTTCTGCAAGGAAGATGGCATTTCCATCGACGGACAACCACGACAGCAATGACATCAGGACACCTATCAGGCGGGATAGTGTTTGCCGGGTAGGGGGGGGGGGGGGAAGTAGGAAGAATGAAAGCAGGAGGGTCCCAAACTGAGGTGGCCCGATGGCTTCATGTGAATCGTTCTATTGTCTCTCGGATGAGGCGACAGTTTACAGAAAGAGAAACTGTGTCCCGGAGACCAGGACCGAGCCGACCACGTATGACATCAGAAAGGGAGGACAGTTTGGCTGTAAGGGCACGGCGGTACCGCCTTAGTACTGCACTGCAACTGGCAACTGATATCGCAGCATCCATTGGACGTGTAGTATCGAGGCAAACCATGTACAGAAAGCTTCGGCAGAGTGGCCTTTATTGTTGGAGATCTGCTGTCTGTTTACCTCTGGCATGTCTTCTAGAGTCGAGTCGTCAACATGCCGCCTGGACGTTCAAATAGTAGGCCAATGTTCTTTTCACAGATGGGTCCCGATTCGGCCAGGAGAGCGATTCCAGACGGGATCGCATGTGGAGGGTACGTGGAACGCAATTTCGGTTCAAAAAAATGGTTCAAATGGCTCTGAGCACTATGGGACTTAACATCTATGGTCATCAGTCCCCTAGAACTTAGAACTACTTAAACCTAACTAACCTAAGGACATGACACAACACCCAGTCATCACGAGGCAGAGAAAATCCATGACCCCGCCGGGAATCGAACCCGGGAACCCGGGCGTGGGAAGCGAGAACGCTACCGCACGACCACGAGCTGCGGACCGCAGTTTCGGGATCCAAACATTATGGAAAGAAACCGATATCGTGGAGGCTTTCTTATGGTGTCGGAAGGGATTATGTTGGCCACTCGAACACTTCTTCGTGAAATTGTATGGATGAATCAGCAAGATTTAACAGTTGTCAGGTACTGTGAGGAGATCTTGGGATCTCATGCGCTGTTGTTCGGAGGTGCTGTGGGCCCAGACTTCGAACTGATGCTTGACCTCATGGAGCACGGATCGTTAATGTTTCTTTGGAAACGGAGGATACTGCTCACATGGCCTGGCATGCTCGCTCTCCCTATTTCAAGGCTATAGAGCGTGTCTGGCGTGCACTAGGGAGACGGGTTGTATCAGGTCAGCATTCACTAACCACTCTCCAAGACTTGTGAGCAGCTCTGCAGAAGAATGGGCGTTATTGCCACAACATGGCATTGATGACATCATTTACAGCATGTCCCGTCGTTTTCAGTTCTGTATTGGAGACAGAGGTGCTTACACCCCATACTGAACGCATTAACTACACTCCTGGAAATGGAAAGAAGAACACATTGACACCGGTGTGTCAGACCCACCATACGTGCTCCGGACACTGCGAGAGGGCTGTACAAGCAATGATCACACGCACGGCACAGCGGACACACCAGGAACCGCGGTGTTGGCCGTCGAATGGCGCTAGCTGCGCAGCATTTGTGCACCGCCGCCGTCACTGTCAGCCAGTTTGCCGTGGCATACGGAGCTCCATCGCAGTCTTTAACACTGGTAGCATGCCGCGACAACGTGGACGTGAACCGTATGTGCAGTTGACGGACTTTGAGCGAGGGCGTATAGTGGGCATGCGGGAGGCCGGGTGGACGTACCGCCGAATTGCTCAACACGTGGGGCGTGAGGTCTCCACAGTACATCGATGTTGTCGCCAGTGGTCGGCGGAAGGTGCACGTGCCCGTCGACCTGGGACCGGACCGCAGCGACGCACGGATGCACGCCAAGACCGTAGGATCCTACGCAGTGCCGTAGGGGACCGCACCGCCACTTCCCAGCAAATTAGGGACACTGTTGCTCCTGGGGTATCGGCGAGGACCATTCGCAACCGTCTCCATGAAGCTGGGCTACGGTCCCGCACACTGTTAGGCCGTCTTCCGCTCACGCCCCAACATCGTGCAGCCTGCCTCCAGTGGTGTCGCGACAGGCGTGAATGGAGGGACGAATGGAGACGTGTCGTCTTCAGCGATGAGAGTCGCTTCTGCCTTGGTGCCAATGATGGTCGTATGCGTGTTTGGCGCCGTGCAGGTGAGTGCCACAATCAGGACTGCATACGACCCAGGCACACAGGGCCAACACCCGGCATCATGGTGTGGGGAGCGATCTCCTACACTGGCCGTACACCACTGGTGATCGTCGAGGGGACACTGAATAGTGCACGGTACATCCAAACCGTCATCGAACCCATCGTTCTACCATTCCTAGACCGGCAAGGGAACTTGCTGTTCCAACAGGACAATGCACGTCCGCATGTATCCCGTGCCACCCAACGTGCTCTAGAAGGTGTAAGTCAACTACCCTGGCCAGCAAGATCTCCGGATCTGTCCCCCATTGAGCATGTTTGGGACTGGATGAAGCGTCGTCTCAGTCGGTCTGCACGTCCAGCACGAACGCTGGTCCAACTGAGACGCCAGGTGGAAATGGCATGGCAAGCCGTTCCACAGGACTACATCCAGCATCTCTACGATCGTCTCCATGGGAGAATAGCAGCCTGCATTGCTGCGAAAGGTGGATATACACTGTACTAGTGCCGACATTGTGCATGCTCTGTTGCCTGTGTCTATGTGCCTGTGGTTCTGTCAGTGTAATCATGTGATGTATCTGACCCCAGGAATGTGTCAATAAAGTTTCCCCTTCCTGGGACAATGAATTCACGGTGTTCTTATTTCAATTTCCAGGAGTGTAGTTGTCAAACTATGTTTGCAAATCGTTGACTTGGGAAAAAATGGAGAAAATTTATGTGTACCGTTATGTACGTTGCAGCTGATTACGTTCTGCATCTTTTACATTGTTCGTACTTTACTATCACCTGTTTTCATTGTTTTGTGGCAAAATAAACCCAACCTTGCTAACTTTTCATTTGTCGCTTTAATTTTGGACGCCAGTGTCTTAGGGTGCATAAATACTTGTCAACTACAGAGATTAGATACATTATTTTATCCACATAAATTTATATGTCATGCTCATTATCTAAAATGGTTAAGTATAATCAGAAATGCATCATCATATGTTCTGAAACATCTTGGCACTAGAATACAATTTTCTCATTCAGAAAAGTTACAGACGGCTTAAATTTAAGTACTTTAATTTCCACCTCTGCGAGTAAATCGAGTTATAGGCGTCCAGTCTCAGATCCCTACTGTCATCGAGATCGTGGCGAGGAGGGATGCGGTGAGGAGGAGACGTTCTTCACAGCACAATGATTTAGCGGCGTTGTCCGCGTTTGGGCATTCAAATGAATGGTAACAGGTGCCGGACCGTGACCCGAGCCCAGATTTGCCGCTTTTACCCACGAATCCCTTACTCGCAGTCCCTGAGCCCCAGAAGAGGTTGGGCATGGAGTGCATCCGCACTGAAAGAGATGATCATTGCACGTCGCCACGGTGACGACAACCAACGATCCTTTCTTTCAGTGTAGGTGCTCTCCGTGCCACCACTATGACGGCATCTGTGTGTTGCCACGATGTTACTGTGCTTCGTTTGCGGGCTCGAGCTATCGGGCGGTGTCGCTTATCGCAGTCACTTCCGCGTTCACTTCGTCCTGCTCGGCATTTCCACCTAGCTAGCAATAAGCCAGTCATTCACTCAGGCGGCTTGGCTTCTAGCTTCGCAAGTGAAAAACCTTAACTAATTTTTAGAGCTCGCCTGCGATAGTGTTCTGGGGACCAAGAGAACATTTACTCGTAGCTGTTGTGTGAGGGTATTTAGTATAATGTCTATTTCATGAGTTGCGTTTCCCATGTGTGTATCTGTAGCTATAAACTTTATATGTTTTTTCACCTACATATCAACTCCGCAGGCGGAGAGTACATAGTACCAATGTTATCGATGGTCTGTCGTTATCCACTTTCAGATTAAACAAGTGGGACTGACTGTCTTTATAATTTCTCTATCTCACTCTCATAAGCACTACGCGTGATGTACAGTGATGGCAACATACTGATAATACAATCTCCTTCTGATACGTATTTCTTAAATTTACCCAAGAGGGTTTTGGGAGAAGTACACCGACGTTTTACCAAGGCAATCCTGCTTAAGTTCTCTGAGGAAATCCGCTGCACCATCGTATGGGCTATACCGAAATGCGTGCTCCTCAACTCGTTCGCTGTCTGTCGTTATGCCCACTTAATACGGTCTCAGGACAGTGGAGCAATACTAGCAAATTCCTTTACATAGGGTGAATCACCTAAAACTAGCTCCGCAAGCATTGCGAAAATAGAAAATAATATTGATGTGAGGTTTTCACAGAATAGTTTAGCAGTCAGGGTGCCGTACTGTTAGCCAATCAACAGATTGTGGTAGCACTTAGTAAGTGCATTTCTGTCGAAATATACACCTTTCTAAATGGCACAAGCCTATTGACGCAAACAAACTAAAAGTAGCGTAAATTAGAATGTCAGTGATGTTTGTTGCAGGGTGCTAGTGCGAGTCGTTTCCGAGATGTATTTTGAAAAGTTCCCACATCGACACTTCTGCAATACCTGTGGTAGTACACATTAAAGAAAACCACAAGTGCATACACTAGTTACGTGGATTCTGACCAGTAACGAGACAATTGACCACCACAGGCTGTGTCCAAAATGACCACTGGCAGCGGCAATACAAGCTTTCAGTCTTGTATGGAAAGAATGCTGAACACATCCTAGCATTTCAGCGGAGACGCCCGAGCAGGATGCAGTAACGCTCCGTTGCATATCATCGGGTGTAGTTGGTATGCCCTTGTAGATAGCGTCTTTCAGCTTTCCCCATAGAAAAAAGTCTTCGCCCGTCAAATCTGTGGAACGGGCCGGCTGAGGTAGGGGTCTTCTGCGTCCAATCCAACGATTTCGATATCATTCGTGAAGACACACCGCGGTACTTCGTCGACTACGGGCTGGGCAGCCATCATGCTGGTATCACAGGTTCCATCTAGTCTGCAGAGGAACGTCTTCTACCTTCCGTGGAAGATAATCTGTTGGGAGGCTGCCATACTTGTGCGCCTTCACTGTTCCGTCTCTGAAAAAAGGGCGTATGAGCTGATGGTTCGCTATCCCGCACGATACGTTTACACGCCATGGACGCTGACATTCAGAATGAAGAAGCCAACGGGAATTGTCAGTAGACAAGTAGTGCACTTTACCTGGCCATGGTTGGTAAATGTGGTTTCGTCATTAAACAAGATACATGATACATCTAGAGTATCTTGTCTTAACGCCCGTGTACAGAAGTTAACACGATTCTCATAATCTTTTCCACGATAAAGATGGAACCTATTACGATGGAGAATGCGTGGGATATTTACCCGACTCATGACACTTCTTCGTACAAATGCGCGGGAGCTAACGAGGTGAGCAACTGCAGTAGCAGCAAAAACATTAATTTCCCCCTCTTCTGTTGCCACTTGTTTCCATCTTATTCCATCTTATACTTTATCTAGGTGTTACACAACAAATTTCACGTAACTGGTTGAATACGTTGATAAATAATTGTCGAGATGGTTGACGTCTATTGACATCTTGCTGCATACACCGTACAAGAATGAACTGCATTCTACCTACAATCTCCATACAACGTGAGCATGTTGACTTTTTCTGCACTCGTAAATCCCCACTCACGACTAACTGCTTAGACTGTGCGAGCTACCATACCCAAAGACGTTCGGTCTCACATACGGTTCCTCTTCGCCGAAATGTCTTGGCTCAAACTTGTCTAGGGGTTGAACCGCATGTGTCGCATTACACGCCCTAAATTAAACACTTGTGACCCTTTGGTTAAATTGTCTGGCTGATGGGAAGTTTGCGAAATACAAAGTTAATATAACATATAATAACAGTAATAATAACATCTGGAACTAAGTTAACGGCCCATAAATGATGTAGGCCACACAGTTGCGATTATGTTAGAATAATGTTTACTCAGAAGGCAAACTAATAGCGTAAGTGGTCGTATTTAAAATCAAATGGCTCTGTACACTATGGGACTTAACATCTGAGGTCATCAGTCCCCTAGAACTTAGAACTACTTAAACCTAACTAACCTAAGGACATCACACACATCGACGCCCGAGGCAGGATTCGAACCTGCGACCGTAGTAGCAGCGCGGTTCCGGACTGAAGCTCCTAGAGCCGGCCGGCCACACCGGCCGGCTGCACGTTTTAGGTGATTCACCTTGTACATGCACTGCAGTTTCCCATAACCCACCCAACAAATTGAAGACCACCACTAATCTCGTAATCGGATACTATACGGTCCATTCCCTTCGTTATAGGTATTACTCTGTACTTCATTACATTCAACAAGAGCTGTCATTCGTTACACCAAGTGAACAGTTCGTCCACGTCTTTCTGCATGAAGATCTTCCAATGACGATACTACACTGCATATCACAGTACCGACAGGAAACCCTATCTATTGAATCACTTACGTATAAAAAGGAAGTTAAAGATCCTGTTACACTTATGCACTACAGTTTCCCAAAATCCATCCAAAAATTCTAAATTCAATTCTGGCTTTGTAATCGGGTACTAACGGGTTCTTTTCCTTTGTTATAGGCATTATTTTGCATTTCTTCACATTAAAAAAGAGCTGTCATTCGTTACATCAAGTGGAAAATATGTCTGTTTTTCTACATTTCCTTCCGATCGTTCAACAGAGATGCTTTACTGTATGCAACGGCCTCGTCAGTGAACAATCTCATAGTGGTACTGATCCTATCTACTGAATCGCTTACGTATAATGAGAAGATTTTATGTCATGTTACGCGTCTTGTGGCACACCCCATGTTACTTAAATCCCATGTTTCACTAAATAAAAATACTCTCTTTCTTACAATGCAAAATCACTGTCATTGAACCTCCTCCTTGTGGGAGTTATTAATATTTTTCTTTGCTTTTAAAATACTTCTAGGAACAGAGTTTCTCGGTGAAATTAATCACAGTTTACACCTTTCTTCCTACTTTGATTTGAACTTTTAGTTTTCTTAATGTTCGAAATGATTACATGGAGTGTACTTCAATAGTTACCTAATGACGAGTAGGAATTTATTTTGTTTTCTCTTTATCGCAGATCGGGTTTTATTCACCAACAATGTCAGTTACACGTTGGCTATAATCGAGTCCTGTGTAAATAGTACGGAGAGCTACTTTTTTTTCAAACACGCAAAATGGAAACCGTAGCAAAAAAATGGGAAACGTTTTATTTGTAACATTTAACTACACCTTCCAACAACTTGCTTGTATACCGTTGTCGACTGAGTGCGAAGCCATCTGGACGCGAAAAGCAGATCTAAGGGAATTCAAGTTAATTATCGGATATTTTTGCCGGCCACCTGATTCCGCTATAACAGCTGAAGAATCATTCAAGGTAAGTGTACGCTCAGTATTGCCGAACTAGTCAGATCATGAAGTATTAGTTGGAGGTGGCTTTAATCTGCCGAATATAGTGTGGGAAGCCTACGGATTCACTGCAGGTGATACGGTTAGACAGTCTTCTGAGGCACTTTTCCACGCATTTTCAGAAAACTACCTTCAACAACTAAATCGACAGCCCACACGCAATGAAAATATTTTAGACCTTGTAGCCACAAACAGGCCTGATCTTTTCGACAGTGCCATTATAGAGACAGGGATGTCATCATTACGACTAAGGGTACCAAAATTAATAAAGCCATCAGAATGGCTTGGAGAGTATTTATGCTAGAAGAAGCAGATAAGCAGTTGTCAGCATCCCACTTAGATAATGGATGGAAATCTATTAGTTTCAGTAGGACGGACGTACAGGGAATTATGGGCAAAGGTGAAACTGATTGTTAATCGCACTCTAGAGACGCTTGTGCCAAGTTAAGTGGACTAAAAATGGAGAGAATCGTCCGCGGTTTAGTAACGAAATTCAGAAAATGCTGAAGATACAGAGATTGATGCTCTCTCGGTTCAAAAAAAGAGCGTGAAAATGTCGACAAACGAAAATTAGTAGAAATTAGTCCCTCGGTAAGAAGGTCAATGCTCGAAGCATATAACAACTTCCGCCGTCATATCATAGTGAAAGATCATGCCGAGAACCCGAGAAAATTCTGTTCATATGTGAAAGTTACTAAGTGGGCCGAAAACTTCTATCCTGTCACTAGTCGATCTGTTTGGTGTGGAAGTAGATGGTAGCAAAAGGAAAGCTAAACGTTTGAATTTCGCTTTTAAGAAATCATCCACACTGGAGGATAGTAAAAACGTACTGTCGTTTAACTGTCGCACAGTGTCCCGCGTGCAGGACATTGAAAAAGGCATCCCTGGCGCTGAGAAGGCTGCACACCACATCAACGCAAAGCTTCGTTGGACTTTCATTGTTTAATTTCGTGATCGACAGGATGTTGAAAAAAACAGCTTTCGGAATCGTACAGACTTGCGTACAACAACAATAAAAAGTTTATCAACGCCCCATTTTCCCTGACACTTAATCATCCAAACAAAGCTTTTCATCTTCAGACGTTGGCAGATAAGCACCTACAGGGGTTGGACATAAATATGAAAACACTGTGCGTAATGCATAATGAACGTAAATGCAGTTTGCGCTGTTCTCTTTGACCACGACCGGCACCAGTGTCGCATCATCCATAAAATCTACGTGTCATTCGTGCTCAGAAGAGTGCATTATGTCGGAGCTAAGCGAATTCGACCACGAGCAAATTGTTGGTGTTCGCTTGCTGGGTGCTTCCGTAGCCAAGGGAGCCGAAGTGTTCGGTGTTCCATGAGCCACGTATCGAAGATTTATACCGCGTACAGGGAGAGCGGAAAAACGCCACCTAGAAGTCACAACGCGGACGAAAGTGTGTGTAGATTGATCGTGACCGGCGGTCATTTAAGAGGACTGTGAACACAAGGATAAACTGTAAGATCTGTCCTGACCACCATGAACCTCTGCTGTCTACTTTGGAGAGAAGTATACGTGATCGCTACCCGCATCCATCATCATTACCCGAACTTCCCACTATTTTGGGGGAAGAATGGTGTAAGATTGCCTTAGAAACCATACACTACTGGAACTCATACATTCCAAGACTAATGGAATCTGTTGTGAAAGCCTCTGGGTTTCCTACACCGTATTAAGCATGGTAATGTGTTGTGTTCTTAGTCCCGCCGGAGGTTCGAGTCCTCCCTCGGGCATGGGTGTGTGTGTGTTGTTCTTACCATAAGTTAGTTTAAGTAGTGTGTAAGTCTAGGGACCTATGACCTCCGCAGTTTGGCCCCTTAGGAATTCACACACATTTGAACATTTTGTGCTCTTGGTGTTTCCATATTTCTGTCCACCCCCTGTATATCCCCACCAAGTTCTACAGCATTTGTTGAGTACTTGATACAGCTTCCACAGAAGTGAATAGTAATATTAGATGCCTTACAAATTAATGGCTCCTTATGGAAAATTAGGAAAGCCAGAATTCGAATGGATTTTATTTTGTCACATCGCGGCAAATAGGACTTGCTAATAAATCTCCAGTTCCGGTAAAATTTGCGTAGTGCCTGTTAACACAACATTAAGCTCCTGAGTTGCACCCACAAACTCAAATAAATTCAGCCTCCAACACCCAACACTCAATCAGTAGCCGCTCTTCTGCGAGTACCGAGCGAGGTGACGCAGTGGTTAGCACACTGGACTCGCATTCGGGAGGACGACGGTTCACACACGCGTCCGGCCATTCACATTTAGGTTTTCGTGATTTCCCTACATCGTTCGAAGCAAATGTCGGAATAGTTTCTTTGAAAGGGCACGGCCGATTTCCTTGACACCATCCGAGCTAGTTTTCCGTCTCTAATGACCTCGATGTCAACCGGACGTTAAGCCCCATCTTCCATGCCTCTTTGTTCTACGAGTGGGCTCTGTACACGAACACTTCTACAGATCGGACAAAATCGGAACTTTTATCGATTCCAAGTAATACTCATACACAAATCAAATTACTACCAGCGATTTGTTAGCGTCCTATAATCTGGTTAAAATCCCTTTCTAATACATCGTAAACTTATTTAGTCCCGTTAAGTATTCTTGGATTGACCAGGAACTCGATTCCAATTCAACTAGGAATAATAGTTTCATTGTCTCTTCAATCTTCTTTGGGGATCCTTCTCGACTTATAAACTAATCAGCTAAAGCAGCCCATTAAACTACCTCATTCTCTGATAGTCAAGCTCCCAAGCTGACTTCACCAAACTCGTAACGTTAAAACGCCTGTGCCTGTATGAAATGAACATTCGCGATCGGACAACTCTCCAACGTCCTGACTAAAATCAAACTGCCGTTAAGATCGTATTGAATCATCAGAAACCATTAATCGTGGACAAACGAGTAGCGCTACCACCACTTTTCAACCATTGAATATTGCGGTTTATGGTCAACGGCGAATCTCTCAGTGACTTCGGTGTAGACTCGCCAATATTTCTACTCTTTTTCCATCTACTGCAGTTTTTTCGCAACAACTTACATAAACAAATCACAGAGGTACATAACAACAACCATGTTTACTTAAATGTAGCGTACAGTTTACGCAGAAGTAAGTTAGGGCGGCAACACTTTACCTAGACGTCAACCACTATATACACAGACCAAGAGGAGGAGCAGTAGCGCGACATTAGCTAAAGTTGGTAGGCGTGTTTCTACATCTCAAATTTCGCGCCAGTCGTGTAAGAGTGGCGCTAGCAGCGCCACTATGAGACTGGAAATCAGATTTACTTCGTGGCCGTTAGCTACCTTTGAGAATAGACGTGGTGAGTTGACGTTAGTCAAGAATGCCATTAAGGCGACAATGACAACGTTATCAACACCTCACTGAGTTTCAACGGGGTCATGTAATAGGGCTACTAGAAACTGGATGTTCCTTCTGCGATCCTGCAAAAGGGCTTGGCAGGAATGTAGCCACTGCACACGGTTGTCGGCAGCGGTGGCCAAAGAGAACGTACAGCCGCGGGAAGACCGGCCACCAGCCACTGCAGAGAGGGAAGACCGTCGTGTTCGGCGTATACGCATTGTACTTCTAACAACCCTACCACAACAAAGGTAAGCATTTAATAACGATTGTGGTGTTGCTCACGCTGCTAAATGCTGCATTTTCGGGCAACAAGTCATATTATGTGGCAGGTGTCATTAGAGCACAGTTAATAAAGTCATTGCATGTAATAATCAAAAAACTAGGCACTTATCTTTTTGTGTTTCCCACGCTGGTCTCGTTGTATTATCATGGCTCAATCGTTGAAAAGCTAGGTGGTTATGATTCCAAGCTCGGATGCAAAGAGGCCTAGGTTTTATTCTGCTATATTCAAAAGTTTTGTAGATGCGCTTCACAAATCATTCTTGAAGATTACACTTTTGCAGGGCAATGGTGATGTAAAAAAAAAAAAACAGCAATCAGCACTCCAAATTTAAGTTGCACTTCCTTTTACTTGCAATATCACGTAAACACAAAACATCACTTCACAATACAAAACATGCTTGAAATCATCTTCCTCACAGTCACTGTTAAAGTTCACATTTTATAAGCTGACTACGTTAAGCGTCTTTCTAACATGACGTCCAACACTTGACTTTCTCAAGGGCCGACTCTCTAACAACTCAAAAACTAACTAACTACTCATCGCTTACGCGCCCAAAAATCAGAGTTATAAGTACGTCAAAGATCATAGTGACAAAAGAAAGAATACACATAAGAAGAATATCATTGCAATGTAAACATATCGATGTATCAAAAATGAAATCAAATCTGAATGTTGTCTCAGAAATACGTTAAGTAGTTAACAAAAATACAGTAGAATATTACTGGTATCGACAGGTTCAGGTGAGGTACCATAATGTTTACGTAATTCAAGTACCATTACATACTGCATCTGCAGCAGCAATTTGACACAACGAACTGTTACAGATCTGGTACATCAAGGACAGCTCTGAGCTAGGCATCCTGTAGCGTACACACCACTGAAACAAAAGCACTGCCATTTGCGACTTCAGTGGTGTCAAACTAGAGCCCATTGGAGGGCCGGGTGGAGGTTTAGTGTGTTTCCTATTGAAATCTGGTTCTACCTGGGAGCCAGAGATGGTTAGAAGCAGGTCAGTTGAGGGCCTGCAGTCAACCTGCCTGGCTGCTGGACATACTGGAGTTATGGTCAGGGGTGCGATTTCGTATAACAGTAGCAGGGCTCCTGTGGGTATTCCACGCAGCCTGACTATAAATATATACGTCAATCTGGTGATTCGACCTGTTGTGCTACCATTCATGAACAGCATTCCGGGGGGTGTTTTCTCACAGGATAACCCTAGCCGTCATACAACTTTTGTGACCCAGAATGCTCTACAGAGTATAGACTTGTTGCCTTGGCCTGTTCGAAAACCAGATCAGTCTCAGTCGAGCACATGTGGCACATCATTGGACGACAACTCCAGCTTCATCCACAACCGTCATTAACCATCCATGTACTGAACGACCAAGTGCAACAGTCATACAACTCCATCCCACAAAGTGACATCCGGCACCTGTACAACACAACGCATGCACGTTTACATGCTAGCATTCGACACTCTGGCGGCTACACCAGCATTTCTCATTTGGTATGGCATTTCTTGCGCTTACATTTACGTGTGATATTGCTATGTTAATCACTTACGTAAACTGGTGGCCAAAATTAAAGCAAGAAACCGAAATTTTGCAAGGTAGCGTTTATTTTTCCACAAAACATTATAAACATGTGACAGTGAAGAAGAAACTGTGTAAAGAAAACAGATTGTAAACAACTGCAACATGCGTAACGGTAGACAAAAGGGATCTTCGTTTCTTCCAACTTAACGATCAGAACACACATTCTGACAACTGTCGAATGTGCTCAGTATGGCTTGTGACCATCTCGCAATAGTACAGGCATGACAACAACGGGACTTGCTGTGAATGATGTGCCGGCCGCGGTGGTCTAGCGGTTCTAGCCACTCAGTCCGGAACCGCGGGACCGCTACAGTCGCAGGTTCGAATCCTGCCTCGGGCATGGATGTTTGTGATGTCCTTAGGTTAGTTAGGTTTAAGTACACTCCCGGAAATGGAAAAAAGAACACATTGACACCGGTGTGTCAGACCCACCATACTTGCTCCGGACACTGCGAGAGGGCTGTACAAGCAATGATCACACGCACGGCACAGCGGACACACCAGGAACCGCGGTGTTGGCCGTCGAATGGCGCTAGCTGCGCAGCATTTGTGCACCGCCGCCGTCACTGTCAGCCAGTTTGCCGTGGCATACGGAGCTCCATCGCAGTCTTTAACACTGGTAGCATGCCGCGACAGCGTGGACGTGAACCGTATGTGCAGTTGACGGACTTTGAGCGAGGGCGTATAGTGGGCATGCGGGAGGCCGGGTGGACGTACCGCCGAATTGCTCAACACGTGGGGCGTGAGGTCTCCACAGAACATCGATGTTGTCGCCAGTGGTCGGCGGAAGGTGCACGTGCCCGTCGACCTGGGACCGGACCGCAGCGACGCACGGATGCACGCCAAGACCGTAGGATCCTACGCAGTGCCGTAGGGGACCGCACCGCCACTTCCCAGCAAATTAGGGATACTGTTGCTCCTGGGGTATCGGCGAGGACCATTCGCAACCGTCTCCATGAAGCTGGGCTACGGTCCCGCACACCGTTAGGCCGTCTTCCGCTCACGCCCCAACATCGTGCAGCCCGCCTCCAGTGGTGTCGCGACAGGCGTGAATGGAGGGACGAATGGAGACGTGTCGTCTTCAGCGATGAGAGTCGCTTCTGCCTTGGTGCCAATGATGGTCGTATCCGTGTTTGGCGCCGTGCAGGTGAGCGCCACAATCAGGACTGCATACGACCGAGGCACACAGGGCCAACACCCGGCATCATGGTGTGGGGAGCGATCTCCTACACTGGCCGTACACCACTGGTGATCGTCGAGGGGACACTGAATAGTGCACGGTACATCCAAACCGTCATCGAACCCATCGTTCTACCATTCCTAGACCGGCAAGCGAACTTGCTGTTCCAACAGGACAATGCACGTCCGCATGTATCCCGTGCCACCCAACGTGCTCTAGAAGGTGTAAGTCAACTACCCTGGCCAGCAAGATCTCCGGATCTGTCCCCCATTGAGCATGTTTGGGACTGGATGAAGCGTCGTCTCACGCGGTCTGCACGTCCAGCACGAACGCTGGTCCAACTGAGGCGCCAGGTGGAAATGGCATGGCAAGCCGTTCCACAGGACTACATCCAGCATCTCTACGATCGTCTCCATGGGAGAATAGCAGCCTGCATTGCTGCGAAAGGTGGATATACACTGTACTAGTGCCGACATTGTGCATGCTCTGTTGCCTGTGTCTATGTGCCTGTGGTTCTGTCAGTGTGATCATGTGATGTATCTGACCCCAGGAATGTGTCAATAAAGTTTCCCCTTCCTGGGACAATGAATTCACGGTGTTCTTATTTCAATTTCCAGGAGTGTAGTTCTAAGTTCTAGGGGACTGATGACCGCAGATGTTAAGTCCCATAGTGCTCAGAGCCATTTGAACCATTTTTTGTGAATGATGTCATCAATCTCACGTCGGGGCAATAACGCCCATTCTTCCTGCAGAGCTGCTCAAGTCTTGGAGAGTGGTTGGTTGATGCTTACGTGGCTGATGTTTTGTTAATGTATTTGATCGCACTTCTGTTCACCAATGTTAACGTATACGGTCAGGGAAGGGGGGAGAAGGTTGTTACATATGCCTCGTGATGACAGTGTGCAGGAGGTCGAGCGGTCAGGATTCTAGAGTGGGCATCCAGGACTGCATTTAACTGACAAAACGGGAAAATAGGTGCAATAAGGAGGATATATTTTAATGTACAGTGTACAAGTTTTAGACCAGTCTAGAAGGTCAAACAATTAATTGAAATGGGCAACGGAAGGGGAAGCGGTTCGTGTTAACTTACGTTGGTGGCCGGTCGTGAAAAGCCGAGCCAGAGCCTCAGTCTTCCGAAAAGACGTCTCTTCCGCTCGAGGTCTAGATTACAAGAGAGAGACGCAACTGTGTTCTGCACAGCTGAACACTCCAGGTCCACACACGTGACCTGTATCCCACGCACGCTATTGGGCAAAACCAATGGCGTGAATTCGCTAGCATTTTCAGCAGAGGTCTCAGGGCGTCTCTTGTCAGCAGCTTTAACTGGACAGAACTGCCTCGGTTTTGCAAGACAGGCGACTTGGGTCACGTTGGTACAGCGTAAGATACTCAGGGAGAAAGCTTGTACAGATTTCACTGGGACTTACAAATAAATTTTTGAAACCAATTCCCTAAAATATTCCTTGACTGGCTGCCACCATGTACATTCCTTCCCTCTTCCAGAGAAGTGGTGACAAACATTTATTACAAATCGGCTTCAGTCACTCTCCGGAAAGACGGTTTGCCCTAGTGGGGGCCTTAATTCTATGGGAGGGATCTGTTACAATATTTCATGTAGTGTAGTCAAGTTTATCAAATTTCATGAGGTAAGAAAATTGTAAAATGTTAAATATTCAGATTACAAAATAATATCTCCTGTAACGGTTGAAATCGTCACTGTCCGTATAATCAGATCTTAAAACATACGATGTTAAAATGATACCAGAAAGCTTCACAAAAGAGGAATAAACTTTTTTGGTTTCTGTTAGGTTTAGGGAAAAAAATCTGTTATTAATGCGAGATGCTTTTAATAATCTCCACAACGAATGAGATTGTGGTCATACATAAAGCACACCAATGGAAAGACGCAATCAATACCTTCACTGCGCGATAACAACAGTAATGTCACTGATGAGAGTGCCACTAAAGCAGAGTTATTAAACACGGTATGCGCAACTCTTTCACCAAAGAAGGATTCCAATCAAGAACCACTGACAAGATGAGAAACATAGAAGTAGATATTCTCGGAGTAACGAAGCAGCTTAAATCACTTAATAAAGGCAAGGCCTTCGGTCCAGATTGTATACCAGTCAGGTTCCTCTCACAGTATGCCGATAAAATAGCTCCATATTTTGCAATTATATACAACCACTCGCTCACAGAAAGATCAGTACCTAACGACTGGAAAATTGCTCAAGTCACACCAATACCCAAAAAGGGAAGTAGGAGTAATCCGCTGAATTACAGGCCTATATCACTAACATCGATTTGCAGTAGGGTTTTGGAACATATACTGTGTTCGAACATTATGAAGTACCTCTAAGAAAACGATTTATTGACACATAGTCAGCACGGTTTCAGAAAATATCGTTCTTGTTAAACAGAACTAGCTCTTTATACTCATGAAGTCATGAGTGCTATCGACAGGGGAGTCAAATTGATTGCATATTTTTAGATTTCCAGAAGGCTTTCGACACCGTTCCTCACAAGCGTCTTCTAACCAAACTGCGTGCCTACGGAGCATCGCCTCAGTTATGCGACTGGATTCGTGATTTCCTGTCAGAAAGGTCACAGTAATAGGCGGAAACTCATCGAGTAAAACAGAAGTAATATCCGGCGTTCCACAAGGAAGTGTGACAGACCCTCTATTGTTCCTGATCTATATTAACGACATAGGAGACAATCTGAGTAGCCATCTTAGATTGTTTGCAGATGATGCTGTCATTTACCGTCTTGTAAAGTCATCAGATGATCAAAACGACTTACAAAATCATTTAGATAAGATATCTTATGGTGCGAAAAGTGTCAATTGACGCTGAATAAGGAAAAGTGTGAAGTTATTCACATAAGTACTAAAATAAATCAGCTAAATTTCAATTACGCGATCAGTCACATAAATCTGAAGGCTGCAAATTCAACTAAGTACTTAGGGATTACAATTACAAATAACCTAAATTGGAACGATCACAGAGATAATATTGTAGGTAGAGCAAACCAAAGGCTGCGATTCATTGGCAAAACACTCAGAAGGTGCAACAGGTCTACTAAAGAGATTGCTTACACCACGATTGTCCGCCCTATTCTGGAGTATTGCTGTGCGGTGTGGGATCCGCATCAGGTGGGACTGGCGGATGACATCGAAAAAGTACAAAGAAGGGCAGCTCGTTTTGTATAATCGCGAAATAGGGGAGATAGTGTCACAGACATGATATGTGAATTGGAGTGGCAATCATTAAAACAAAGGCGTTTTTCGTTGCGATGGGATCTTCTCATAAAATTTTCAATCACCAGTTTTCTCTCCTCCGATTGCGAAAACATTCTGTTGGTACTCACCTACATAGGGAGAAATGATCAACACGATAAAATAAGAGAAATCAGGGCTCGCACAGAAAAATTTAAGTGCTAGTTTTTCCCGCGAGCCGTTCGAGAGTGGAACGTTAGAGAGAGAGCTTGAAGGTGGTTCATGGAACCCTCTGCCAGGTACGTCATTGTGAATAGCAGAGTAATCACGTAGGTGTAGATGAAGATGTAAATGCAGTTGTAGTGCAAACGCATTGGCATATACCTTAGCAGTTCAGTCCCATAATATTTCACACACATTTTTGAACATTGTCATAGGAAGGTGGCCGAACTGAATCAGCACAGATCTTTTAATGATTTGAAGACGTTGTTTGTATTATTTGGCAAATATTAATCTCATTGCTAGATAGTGCAACTCATACCAAAAATAAAATGCATATGACGGAATATTCTGTTCTAGCATAATCAAAGTATTTTGGGAAAAGACATAATAAATCAGCTTAATCCAATCGGTAACATCTGACTTGGATAAGAAATGGGTGAAGTACATTTAAAAAGAATGATAACGAACGTAAAATTGTGCTATATCCTCCACATATTAGTTACGGGTAATAGTTGCACAAGGTTTCACAGGCTACAGAATATTAACACATTTCAGTAGAATGGAGGATACAGTTAGCAAGCTGAAGAAATGATGTTCCATAAATCACATGAAAATCTTCAACCACATTAACTCATGTTAAAATACAAGGTACAAAAGTCTTCTTGTGAAATACTGGAGTTATGGATGAATTCTGGGGATAACTAAGGCTACACATCAAAACACATGCACTTCAATGTGACTTGCAGAGTATCCATGTAGATGTAGATGTAGATCTAATACCAAAATGCTACCTTCTCACTTTAAAGTACCTTAAATTACTTCATAGAGCATTCGTCCTTCAAAACATGGCATATTGGAATACATACGAACCCACAGTAAGAGAAGAAGTGAGTGAAATATTACACCTAGGTGAAAATTACTCAGTAGATGCAACAGCAAAAATTGTAACATAAAGTAGCCAGAGCATGTGATGTGCTGTCACTACCTCAACTTGGATACATTATTCGAAATGGCCAATACAGCCAAATAGAAGTGAAAATCTCAGAAAAGCAAAAGATGAGACACGTCTAGTCATATAAAAACCATTCTAAATTACTTCATGGGATAATACTGCTGACGTGCTTCACTTAGTTTTACATGTAAATTAATTGGTTAAAAGTAGGGCAAATAAGAACTAACAAGGTTGAAATGTTACCACGTTGTGGTCTAAATGGTTTGTGGTTTGCACGACAAATACTATAGGTCTCATGATGGGTAGCTAAAATCAATATTTCTCGTAAGTTAGTGCTCAATATGGAACACACAGATTTAATGTGTTTCCCAGTAGTGCCAATCAACCCCAATGTTCTGTAAACATGTTACAATAATTATTAACAAACTGTTCTCTATAAAGCCTCGTGATGGCTGGGTGTTGTGTGCTGTCCTTAGGTTAGTCAGGTTTAAGTAGTTCCAAGTTCTAGGGGACTGATGACCTAAGATGTTAAGTCCCATAGTGCTCAGAGCCATTTGTTCTCTATAAGTAAATTTACAACAAGAAATGGTTAAGGACAGGACCAACAACAACACTTTTTGGACTATCAATTAAGCCGGACGGGGTGGCCGTGCGGTTCTAGGCGCTTCAGTCTGGAACCGCGTGACCGCTACGGTCGCAGGTTCGAATCCTGCCTCGGGCATGGATGTGTGTGATGTCCTTAGGTTAGTTAGGTTTAAGTAGTTCTAAGTTCTAGGGGACTAATGACCACAGATGTTAAGCTCCATAGTGCTCGGAGCCATTTGAACCATTTTTTGGACTATCAATTGACAGGGAATAATCGGTTACAGCCTTATTTTTTCCTTTAAAATGGTAAAGTTCAAGAAAAATATGTGTCCCATCAACTGTTCTTAGAGTTTGCAGTTTTGAGATTATCAGGTTACTGTCATACGGCATAAAATACCGGAAGGCGTTGGATACAGTTACGCACTGTCGCCTGATAAACAAAGTAAGAGCCTACGGAATATCAGACCAGCTGTGTGGCTGGATTGAAGAGTTTTTAGCAAACAGAACACAGCATGTTGTTCCCAATGGAGAGACGTATACAGACGTTAATGTAACCTCTGGCGTGCCACAGGGTAGTGTTATGGGACCATTGCTTTTCACAATATATATAAATGACCTAGTAGATAGTGTCGGAAGTTCCATGCGGCTTTTCGCGGATGATGCTGTAGTATACAGAGAAGTTGCAGCTTTAGAAAATTGTAGCGAAATGCAGGAAGTACTGCAGCGGATTGGCATTTGGTGCAGGAAGTGGCAACACACCCTTAACATAGACAAATGTAATGTATTGCGAATACATAGAAAGAAAGATCCTTTATTGTATGATTATATGATAGCGGAACAAACACTGGTAGCAGTTACTTCTGTAAAATATCTGGGAGTATACGTACGGAACGATTTTAAGTGGAATGATCATATAAAATTAATTGTTGGTAAGGCGGGTGCTAGGTTGAGATTCATTGGGAGAGTCCTTAAAAAACGTAGTTCATCAACAAAGGAGGTGGCTTAAAAAACACTCGTTCGACCTATACTTGAGTATTGTTCATCAGTGTGGGATGCGTACCAGGTCGGGTTGACAGAGGAGGTAGAGGAGATCCAAAGAAGAGCGGCGCGTTTCGTTACGGAGATGTTTAGCAAACTCAAGTGGCAGACTCTGCAAGAGAGGCGCTCTGCATTGCGGTGTAGCTTGCTGTCCAGGTTTCGAGAGGGTGCGTTTCTGGATGAGGTATCGAATATATTGCTTCCTCCTACTTATAGCGCCCGAGGAGATCACGAATGTAAAATTAGAGAGATTCGAGAGCGCAGGGAGGCTTTCCGGCAGTCGTTCTTCCCGCGAACCATACGCGACTAGAACAGGAAAGGGAGATAATGACAGTGGCACGTAAAGTGCCCTCCGCCACACACCGTTGGGTGGCTTGCGGAGTGCAAATGTAGATGCAGATGTAGAAAATAAGCTTGTAAAACAAAGTTGTAGGCATGAAGGAACACAGAGGCAAATCTCTTCAAAAGGTAATTAAAATGCGTGTCCACAGTAACAAAACAGCTGACATTATCCTCGTCCTACTTATAAAACTTCACATAAAAAAGGGAAAGAATGCAGTGAGTTTGTAATCAGATCATAAAATACGAAAAGATTCACAGCTAGAATGTGGTTCTGTGCGACAGAAGCGCACGCACTGTTTTTAAACAAACTTTCACTGACGGGAGAAGAGCACGTGGCTTGTCCGGCGGGGAAGGAGAGATATGCATGTGACGTCGACAAACTTAAATGGCCGTTTCCTCTAGCAGGTTAATGGAGGGGCTATTATCTGTGGCGTCTTGCGGAAGGGGAAAGAGCGGAGAGGTAAGCGCAAGGGATGAGGAATGGCGAGAGGGGGGAGGGGAGGCAATAAGTCTGAGTAGCATTGGCTACCAAAGAGGGTGCAGATGAAGGCGACCCTCGTCGTGACGTGCCAGTGATGCAGAGATGAAATAGATAGGTAGGCGATCAATTTATGAAAGAGAAAACTGAAAGAATATCCCGATCAACTGGACACTCTGCAGGCAGTAACTGCACCGTATGAGACACACGGCCCTGGAGGAGTGAGGTACAAAGTAATGGTTGAAGTTGGAACGAATAGAGGAGTGACTCAGAGCAATGGTAGAAACCCAGTGCAATTCATGAACGAGGGAGGAACTGGGCTCTGTCTCCATTGGGACGATTTCGTCTCGTGGGGGTTAACTACTATAAAATTCCCAAAATCCACGAAGTAACAGGGTGAGCTACGAAAAAATGGGGGGGGGGGGGGCGAACTACATTGTGCGAAAAAACTTATATTCATTTGGGTGGAAGTCTCTTGCTAACTATATTTCCAACAAGACAACGCATTACTGCGCTTGGGAGATGACGTCACGTCATGGGTGCTAATCATCAACAATCTAGTGCTTAATTCAGCGGGTGCTTCAATCTTATTACTTCATAGGTGTATTTGTTTCAATAAACAAACGGGTGTCTCTCACTTCCTAAACGCACGGCGGAGCACTGTATCCAAATGGTAGCTATTGTGTTGGCTGAAGAGCCAACACCGAGTTACAAGAGCAGGTCGAAATGCACGCGTTTTAGCTCACGCAGGCTGGCGTGATGAGGGAAGAACAATACTGACGTGAGGTCTGGAACATGACAAGGAATGAGAATTCAGAAAGCGGACGTAATTAGTTTCATACTTAACTTTAATTCATTAATGATGAACGTCGCTCTTGGCAGTACATGATTCACAATACTATCTGTTCAGAATAGTAACTGAATATGGCGCCTTCCTAGGTCGTAGCAAACGACGTAGCTGAAGGCTATGCTAAACTGTCGTCTCTGCAAATGAGAGCGTATGTAGACAGTGAACCATCGCTAGCAAAGTCGGCTGTACAACTGGAGCGAGTGCTAGGGAGTCTCTCTAGACTAGACCTGCCGTGTGGCGGCGCTCGGTCTGCAATCACTGATAGTGGCGACACGCGGGTCCGACGTATACTAACGGACCGCGGCCGATTTAAAGGCTACCACCTAGCAAGTGTGGTGTCTGGCGGTGACACCACAGTAGCAGTGCCGATCGCTCATAACATCTTCACTTCATCACCAAATTACTTAGTAAAAAGTAGGGCGAACAATAACGAAACTTGTGTTCATCTGGGTGAACTCTCAAAGGTGCAAAACGCACATGAGGTGCGAACTACAATTCTTCACTTACTTGGGTGAAACTTCTTCGGTTTTATCCTATCACAAAATCTACATTGCTTACCGCTCTGCAGCGAGAGGGTAGCGCACGTCTTCTCAACTTCAGGGGCGCACTCGACTCTTCTCTATTGTGTATTCTAGATAACTCGGGTGCTTCTCTATCTTATAAACATACCAGTCCGGCTATGGGCACGAACATGGCACATAATGGGATTCCGGAATCACTAACTCACGTAATGGGAGTGTTGTTGCTGTAGTGCAACATATCTACGAGTAGAATCCAGGGCTGTGGTGGGTACGTAATGGTGAAACCATTTAGGAATTGGGAAAAGGAGCAGGTAGTCGGTTCTTAAGATGTGTCAGACTAGACGGAAGGTGGTATGGTGGTACTATACTTTGGAGGAGGCTCGGAAATGCAGAGCGCCACCAAACTAAATGGCGGTGCACGTGAAGACACCCCATAACGGCACACTTCGTTATTGCGATGTGTTTCCACTTCGCGTTGCATCGGATGGAAGTTGCTTGCTTTCAAACTCCCCTCGGAGTTATAGTCTGATCAGCGGCATGAAAATGAAAAATTCGCAATCATTTTTTAATATTAGACTGCTTGAAAGAAAACAGGGAAATAAATGCTTCTGAAACGACAGTAGACTTAGCTCATCTGCAAAGGAGTGGGGCATTAGTTCCTTAAGTTAGATGAAAACCCAAAGTACCACAATCTATTGAACAATAAAAGACAAATAGAACAGACAGCGCTAGGACGGGCTCCGCATTCTATGTTTGACAACAAACGTTCAACGACGTACGCTTGTAAAAAGTAGAACTGTAGAAAAATTTTAGTAAACTTGAAATGCAAAACAAAATCATTGTCAATAAAGGAGATCTTAAAGTGAAATACAGTAGAATACAAAAATTGTACGACAAGTCTGAATAATGCAGATGGCTTAATATCATCAAATGACAAATACTTAAACTGTAGTTGGGAGAGGGTACCTTTAAACACCTCAAAATCTTCAGAAATATCTAAACTTTTCACATAACACAAAGAGGTTTGGACTTGGGCCACCTTTCTCCTAAAACTATGAACGGTTACTTACAACCACTAAATATTTATATTCCATATAATACACACAGTATACTGTCACTTCAAAAATATGCAATAAATGGCTTATAAATCAAATGAGAATTAGACTTAATTTATGATAGACCAGACAAAGAATAGGGAGAGAAGTGGTAGTGTTTGGGGGCATGACTGGCTTATCGCAAGGCGACAGCTGCGCCAGTCCACGTGTTTGTGCCATGCGGTCTCTGCTTATAGCAAGCGTTCACTGGGAACATAGGCCGCAATTTAGACGACTAATGAAACATTGTCTCAACTGGAAACTAGCTGCATGGTAAAGGGAACCATGGTTACCGGTTCTGATCTGACCTCTGCGGTGGCAGCATAAAACAGACCAATTAACATCACTTACAATAACACACACAGGAACTCTGGCCTGTACGTAATTATCTTCAACCACATAACCTCATGGCCTCGTACCTGCTCACAAATAACCTCAATAAAACAACATATCTTCAAATCAACAAAACGTCGCTGCCCTCTGGGGGATAACAGCAGGAAGTCATCTATTCTCTCTTATCAACGCACAGGGTTGGAACAGATCAGTTCTCTTTCATCATTATAGTTCTTATAACAGTACCTCACGTAATACATCGTACCTTCGTGCATTGGGTTAACGAATCAAGGAACTACCATTTACGAAAAACAGAAGGCATGGACAAAAAAGAATAAATGGTCGGGAGAGAGGATGCAGAGAGACGAGAAAGAAAAGAAAGAGAAGGTAGAAAAAGTTCATACCTTAGTGCGCCAACAATTTCGGATACCTTTCAGATGCAGTATGATGGCGCAGGTCGTAACAGAGCCCTTAAATCGCTCACGTCTGTTGAGCAAGGAGATGGAGCCTACTTGCATCATAGGGCGGAGAAATGAGGCTTATAGGAAACATGAAAGAAAGAAGAGTTGATCATGACACGAAAACGAAACGGAAGAAAATGCTATGAACAGCTGGAAGACTCTGTGGTTGCCAAACACATTGTGCAAGGTGCACATCCCTGGGGATTAACTGAAAGCTCTGAAAAAAAAACCTCGACGACAACAGAGTTTAAATCAAGAATTAGAAATTTATGGTAGTACAAATGTTCAACGGAAGTTTATTTTTAAACTAATATCCACCTAACATTTACTGATCTCTAAATTCTTTTCTGGATAAATGACTGCAAGTCCTCAGCGCACATCAACGCTCACAGTGCAGAAGAGACGGTGAGACGGTGGTGGCGGCGGTGCGGCGGCTGAGGGCCTTACGCACACGGCACCAGCATAGAAGCAGTGTGGGCCCCGGGCCGGCTGGCTGCACGGCGCTTGAAAGTACGCGCCCCGGGCGTTGATGACAGGACCCAGATGCAGATAGCAACGGGGAGCTGACCGGCGGCGAACGTGTGGCGGCACGTGTGCGGCGGCGGTGGCAGGGAAGTGATGGTGACAGTGAACAGAGCGCCACTGCGCTTGCTAGGGCGCATCGCGCATTTTTCTTCCGGGCCACGGTGCCCGGTTCAGAGGTAGCGAGAGGCGACCGAGAAGATGGGCCGACTGCGACCGTCAAATGGGGCCGGAGCACACGCCCTGCACACTTACGCTGTGTAGCACATCTCGGTGCACTCAGCGGGCACGTGTAGGAGGAGCGCGCTGCGAGAGGCAGGTAGTAGACTTTGCCCCGGGCGCTGGTATGTGCGCATTCGACGACTGACACGGCGTCGCAGTCGGCGCTCTGCAGCACCCGGGCTCGGCTCGTAGCGGAATAACAGCGGCGAATATTGATCGACCACACAACGTCAAACATGAACCAAAAGTAAACGGCCAACCTATGGACCGAACGGTGGGAACGAATCGCGATTCTGTCACCAATGCTAATGTTTATGATCCCACTTTCGGTCACCAATGTTAATGTATTGGTATATGGTCAGAGAAGGGAGGAGGTTTTTTTTTACATATGCCTCGTGAGGACAGTGTTCAGGCGGTCGAGTGGTCTGTATTTGAGAGTGGGCATCCAGCGCTGCCGTTAAATGACAAAACAGGAAGTTAGGTACAGTAAAGATGATAGATTTCAGTGTATGGTCTACAAGGGGCGCGCCAAGGGTCGGAAGTTAGCAGGCTTAGGCCAGTCTAGGAGGTCGAACAATTAATTGAAATGGGCAACGGAAGGGGAAGCAGTTCATGTTAACTTATGTTGGTGGCCGGCCGCGAAAATCAGAGCCAGAGGCTCTGTCTTCCGAAAAGACGTCGGTTCTGCTAGAGGTCTGCATTACAAGAGAGAGAGGCAACTGTGTTCTGCACCCAAGTGTCCACACACGTGACTTGTGTCCCACGCACGCTATTGGCTAAAACCAATGGCGTGAATTCGCTAGCATTTTCAGCAGAGGCCTGTCCTATCTTCGCAGAGGCCTCTTGTCAGCAGCTTTAACTTGACAGAACTGCCTCGGTTTTGCAAGACAGACAACTTGTGTCACGTAGGTACAGCGTAAGTTACTCTGGGAGAAAACTTCTAAAGATTTCACTTGCCCTTTGAAATAATTTGTTTAAACTAATGCCCTAAAATATTCCTTCACTGGCTGCCACCATGTACAGTTGTTTAGGAAACGGAGGATATTGCACACTTGGCGTAGCCAGCTCGCTCTTCCTTTTGAATCTGTCTCTTTCCATAGTGTTTCGGTCCCGGAATCGCGTTCCACGTTCCCTCCAGATGCAAATCCGACGAGAGTCAATCTCCGGACCAAATCATGGCCTATCTGTGAAAAGAACCTTGGCCCACTGTTCGATCTTCCAGGTGGCATGCTGATGGCTCCACTCTAGACGTTTCCTTCTGCGAAGACCCTTCAGAGGTACACATACAGCAGGTCTCCGTCAATAAAGGCCACTCTGCCGAAGCCTTCTGTAAACCGTTTGCTTCGATGCAACACTCCATTGAGTGCTGAGAGGTTAGATGCCAGTTGATATGCCGTACTAAGGCAGTACCGTCGCCCCCTTACAGCCAAATAAGGGTCACATGAAGCCATAGGACCACATCAGTTTGCGACTGTCCTGCATCCATTCTTCCTATGACCCTCCAACACAGAGTCTGGCAGGCGTCTTCTGTGTGCCATTCTGCACCGTCTTTGTGTACACAGCAGTTGTTGAGAAGAGCTACATGGCAAACACTATCCCGTTCGATAGGTGCTCTGACATCATCGTTGGCGTGGTTGTCCGGTGACCGGCATGCCACCTTCCGTGCAAAACACGATCGTGAAGTCAGTATGTATGATTATGTCGTGAATTAGACACACAACTGGGAAACAGCGGTTTGTTGCTTTAGTTTTGGACACCAGAGTGTTACCTTGACAAGTGTGTTCCCAAAATTTCATTACTTTACCTTAATTAATTTAGATGTTGCAATTCCTTTTCCATCACTATTCTTTGGTCCGTCACATTGGATAGCAGTGTTAGCAATCAACGAAGCTGTACAGTGTCACAACCCTTTGGAAATCTAGGGAGACAGACTCTAGCAATTGACCTACACCTATTGTTTTCGAGACGTTATGGGTCAACAGAGCAGATTGTGTTTTCCACTGATACCAAGACCTGCCACTTGTGTAGCGTCGTTAGGATTTATTGAGCTGTTTTATGCTGCCAAGGTGGTACGAAATGCCTCTACCCATAGAAATAACACATTTCTTTGTTAACGCCAGAAGCAAGAAACAACAATGGCTAGGAAGATGTTTGTAGACGCCATAAGAACCAAAGTCACGCTATATATTTAACTAAGTTCCGTGTCCGGCGTTGCCAGGGATATTTAATATCAACAAGACACAGTGATTCGCGCTTTGCCTTATTGACACAGCTATCGCAAGCTTCATGAAACTGCAGTCATTTTGAATCTGAGGACTTATTTGAATCACTGGGTGTCAACCGAAAGCGACGAATGAATACGTCTTGAAGTGTATGAAAAGATGGTTAGTTGCCTCATCTTTTGTTACATTTTGCGATGGTTTTCTCATTGAGTTATAGGAGAATTCGTCTTCTATTGATTTAGCTCAGTTTTCACCCTTTGATGTAGGGCTATGTCTGAGCACGACTCGAACAGCTCGAATAGCTTACGTCACAGTTTGGGAAATGTCGGCTTCTGCTCGGTCTTTTGATCGGAACGAGATCTGGTGACTTCTGTTGATAATATATCCCCGACCTGCCTTAGCGTTACTTGGAGTTTGATAATAAACATAACTGTGAAACACCGAGTAAAATATCTTCTAGAGTATATGTCGTGTGTAACAACGGTAACTGACCAATAAATAAGAGTCTGCGATCATGTTTCTGTCACATTCTTCAGCTTTCGCTCATTCAGCGACCAAGTGACGTCTGATGGTACTATATCCAACACTGGTATTGCCGCTGTAATTTATACTAGCTATATGATTTGCAGTCAGTTTACAACGATACATTTCGCTTTTAGGTACGTAACTTATTAATTTTTTCCACTGTTCCATGAGAGGCAGGAACTTGAAGTACATCGGCCAAGTGAAGTAGATCGGTAAAGTACTTTTCGAGATATTTGGTAACAACGTTCCTCGTATATATACAGTGTGTTCATTTTAACTGAAGGCATTGAAATATCTCGAAAACCACAAACTGGATAGCAAAACTATCGAGAGTGTTATAACTGGATGTTCGGAGGGGGACATCCAATGATAGCACACTCAATGCCCCACTCCAACTTGTGCGTGGGTGGCGGGGGGGATATTTGAAATCTTCAGTGGTAACCACTTTTTGTTTCAGATTTAGAGTCTAATGAAACATCTACATACCTTTTGTCTGAAGCATTTTCTTCGTTTCGTCATAGATGACGTTGTAATCGCAGGAATAGAAATGGGTACATAATCGTAATTTATGACATGCTGCTTAATGGCATTTGAATATGCAATGGCACGTGGGACCCCTCCTCCATCCTGCGAAGATAGGACAGGCCAGCATTTCCTAACTTCTAATTGGAAACTCAATTCACAAACGTTGTACTCGTCCGACATATCGAACAGGGGACTACTCGAAGCGCCACTGTCGCAATGGCTCGAGGCGAAAGCTACTCTACTTTTCCAATTACAGTAAGTGTTCAAACGTAGCAACGACATCTTCAATACACTTAGTGATCCGCTTTTCCAATGACCGTACACGGATCAGAAGCATATCTGCGGGGATATCAGCACAGGCGTTTCTGATGTGGTCGACAATGCCATCGCGGCCCGTAGGCACTTGCTGGTACGCCATATCATTTAAACATCCCCACCGAAAGAAATCTGGTGACGTCAGATCCGGCGACCTAGCGGGCTAATTAAGAGGACCACCTTTGCCGATCCTCCGATCAGTGGGAACACAGTCTAATACCTCACTTGCTTCAAGTGCGTAATGCCCTAGGCAAACGTCATGCTGCCACATACGTTGTCGAATGTTTAGGGCAACATCCTGTAGTAGTGTCAGTAGTTCCTGTTCTAAAAACGGTCGATATTTGCGTCCATTCAACGTGCAGTCGATAAAATACGGATCAATGAGTTTTTGTTCCCCATGAAGCCACACCACACGTTAACCGACCAAGGATGTTGATGGTCAATCTGCCGTAACCAATTAGGATTGTCTACACTTCAGTAATGCATATTATACCGGTTAATCCAACCATGGTTTGTGAAAGTAGACTCATCGGAAAATTGCACCTAGGCAAAGATCATGGGAGTCGTTTGCATTTGTTCACGTGCCCATTCACAAAACACTACCCGGATATGGGAATCTGCGCCATGAAGTTCTTTATGCAGTAGCACGTGGTATGGACGATACTTACGAAGATGCAACATTGTTATAATACTACGTACGGACATACTGGAATTGCGGTGTAATTGCCTGGCGCTTACCCGTGCGTGGTGATGCACTGTCTCTAGTACAGCTATTTCAGTAGCTTCTCCTGTATCACGGTTGCTTCGTTTCCTTTTGCCGGTCTGTACGCTGCCTTTAGGCATAAAGACGCTCACAACTTCGTAAAAGTACGAAAGAGAGCAAGCTTTCTCTTAAAAACACTCAACAACAGCCTCAACGTTTCTCCGACATTCTCCGTAAATCAGCTTCAATTCAATTTTTTCTTCAGTGGTTGCAACATTCATCGTTGACTTGCATGTCTGTTCTCCACGCGATAGGTAGGTGTGCAGGCAATAAACACTGCACTAGCATCGTAATGTTTACAGCAGTTATCTGCTCTACGTCTGCACGATACGTGAACTTAGGTCGCATTATACAGCCTGTAACGATGCATCGTAGTTCGCTACACGACCGTCGTGGTGCATCCAGTAATCTCTTGTCCGATATGTCGGAGGAATACAGCGTTGAGAATGGTGTTTCCAATTAGAAGTTTGAAATACTGGCCTGTCCTACCCTCGCAGCATGGAAAAAAATGGTTCCAAGCACTATGGGACTTAACATCTGAGGTCACCAGTCCCCTAGACTTAGGACATCACGAACATCCATGCCCGAGGCAGGATTCGAACCTGCGACCGTAGCAGCCGTGTGGTTCCGGACTGAAGCGGATAGAACCGCTCGGCCACAGAGGCCGGCCGCAGCATGGACGTGGGGTCCCATGTGGCATTGGACATTCAATGGCCTTTGAGTATCAAGTCGTAAATTACAAGTGCGTGCCCATTTCTATTCCGGCGCCGCCCGTGGCGAATCGAAATAAGACAAAACATAAGTCGATCAGCAATAGAAAATGGGGTTTCCACTGCAGATTTCAAAGCTGCCCCCGCCATTCACGCACGGGTAGAAGTGGCGGGTCAGTTGTGGTATCGTTACGTGACCCACTCAGAGACAAACAAGTTGATCCTATGTGTAGTTACAGAGACACTTCAAGCTCTTCAGTTAAAATGAACAGTGTGTGTACGCTCGCGCGCGTTTGTGTGTGTGTGTGTGTGTGTGTGTGTGTGTGTGTGTGTGTGTGTGTGTGTGTGTGTGTGTATGTGCATTAAAAAAAACTGTATAATCTACGTCCGTCCAAATGTTCATTAGGGGACCGTGTAGAAATCTGAAGTAAATCGCCGAAGAAATTTCAGAGATTTTTGGTAACAGCTTTCCGCTTTATATATTACATACATAGCCCTAAATGTTACAATTCAGATTAAGAAATTTTATGTAGTCAGTGACCTCCTTCTTTTCTTGAAGATGAAATGTGCAAAATTTTATCAAGATCAGAATAAAACTGACGATTTATATGAATTACAAACAAATAAACTGGCACTCTTCTTTTATAGGAAATTTCTTCTTTTACAGATATTCAGTGGGCTTAGTTTTCTTGCTAAGCCAATTAAAACGGTTTCATTATCTCACAAATGAACCCCATCTCGCTGTTGAACAAGAAGAAACAGGTATTCCTATTGCACGTGTAATACAGAAAGCTAAGTCCTCGTGGCGCTAACACGTAACAGTTTCCCAGGATTTTGAGCAGGAAGGGATTACTGCTTCAGTGCCCGCCACCGGCGGTGTTAAACAATGATGGAAATGCGAGTCAGCTCACAGGTTAATTGTCTCCAGCCGTCGTGACGTCATAAGCAGATTCAGTTTTCAGCTCCGCTGGCTGCGTTCTGGACGAGGTATTAACTGCTGCTGCGGAGTTCGTTCCTAGCACGGAAGCTTAGTGGAATGCTATTCCCCATTTAATTTTGTTTTTGTGACCACTCAGCCACTCAGCAGCGCGATAAGCACACGTGAGCGCAGAGACTGGATTAGGGGTGTGCTAATCGTAAAAGGCGCCAGGTAATCAGCAAACTTTTGCCTCCTGTTTCAGCTCGCGTTTTTGAGTTATTGTGTGTACTTGCAGTGGTCGTGCAGTTTGATGTTCTCTTTCCATTAAGGTAGCAATAGTGATAAGAGAAGAATGCTGAAGCAAGCAAACGTCAGCGGCTTGGATTGCTCTCAGCAGCTAATAAATTGCCTGCGGATAACATCGTCACCTTTTAAACACACAAAATGAATTCTCAGTTGCGAATAAGGACTATCAGCAGATGTAGAATGGAAGACGGCAATGAATATTCGTACCGGACAGGGAAACGTACCCGGATATCCCCCTTATCGCGAGCGGTCGCCTTACCATTTTATGTTTTCTTACTTATCTTCATTTTGTTCGGTATTGTTCGTTGCGTTTGGTTTGAGCGGACGTCACCTGACATCTGTTCAAGTTGATCGTTGAATCCTTTACTCAGTTTTTTTGTGACACTGGGATACAACTCACGGCCAGGCCCAAACTTGTCGTCAACTATGCGTCTGCGACCTGTATTCGCATATCCATTGTGTATATTCCCGTGCAGGTCAGACGTTGTCCTTTCAAGTCGCAGGATTCGAGGATTCGAACCCGCGACCGTGTCGGTCTTGCGGTTCCAGACTGCAGCGCCTTTAACCGCACCGCCACTTCGGCCGGCTCAGACAAGCCAATCATCATCATCGTCACCATTCAGTTGAGCAGAGACGTAGTTGAAATATACTTTAATTCAGTCTAAAGGCGTATTTTCTATAATGATGATCAATTTCGTTAAATTAACGTACATCTTCTGATACTTTGAAAAATAAACGGTTGCTAAGTGCGATTATACCTAACCAACACATACACATGGTAAAAAGAAGTATAAATGAGGGCGGTCAGAAACGTTCCCGGCCTGACAATAAAAATGGTAATCAATGATTCCAAGAATATTTTATTTTTCAAAATAATGTCCTTTAACCTTAATACACTTAATCCAGTTGTCGTTCCAGAGTAATTTTTCCATCTCTATAGTGTTCCTCCTGTGAAAACCTCGTCTACAGCTGGAATCGTTTCCTAGCTGACCAACAAGGAAGCCTTCGAGTTCTGGGAAGATTTGGAAGCTTGACGGAGCCAAGTATAGAGAATGGGGTGGATGTTCCAAATCTTTTTAGTTCTAATTCTTAAATTTTCTCAATGGTAAAAAACCTTCATGTGCAAGTGCATTGTCTTGATAAAATCTGATCTTTTGTTTTGGAAAGCAGGTTCCTTTTCTCGAATTTTAGCATCCAAATTCGTTTAGCTTCTTAGACTAATATTTCACAATTATTGTTCTGAAGATAGACAATTAACGGAATTCCTTTCGCAACCGAAAAGACCGATACCAAAGCACTAAGCGCTCATAACACTACCAACGCCATCTTTGGAGCTGAAGACCCGGTCTCCTTACACTGATGTAGTGGTGTCACCGCCAGACACCACACTTGCTAGGTGGTAGCCTTTAAATCGGCCGCGGTCCGGTAGTATACGTCGGACCCGAGTGTCCCCACTATCAGTGATTGCAGACCGAGCGCCGCCACACGGCAGGTCTAGAGAGACGTCCTAGCACTCGCCCCAGTTGTACAGCCGACTTTGCTAGCGATGGTTCACTGACAAATTACGCTCTCATTTGCCGAGACGATAGTTAGCATAGCCTTCAGCTATGTCATTTGCTACGACCTAGCAAGGCGCCATTATCAATTGCTATTTATCTTGTGATGCATGTACCGTCAGACCGATGTTCACCAATTATGGATTAAAGTTAAGTATTCCAGAAGCTACGTACTATTTTTGCTACTATAAAGACCTTGTCCTGTTCCAGACCTCACGCCATCCTGCGTGAGCTTAAACGCGTGCCTTTCGGCTACCTGTCATAGTGGATTGGCTGTCTTGCCAGTCCACAACAGATGTGATTGTTGTCCTGATTGTACTGTGTAGTGTTAAGTCTATGTTTCATACATTGTCACATATTGATGCACAAAACCAGTTTCGCTTATACGAAAAAGGGCCGAATACCGATCAGAAATTGCCGTGCAAATTCGTTTATAGTACGCCGTGCGACACCCATCTTGCACAAAGCTTTTCCCTGTGCAGTTCTCCAGGCAAAATGTGGGCGTCACATTTTTGTTTTCCTTTTGTAATCCGTATAGTCTTGGAAATTTCACATACATTCGTATGTCGATCTAGAAATTTAAGTTCTCCGTAACTGTAATTCTTGGGTATTTACTTGAATTTACTGCCTTTGGATTTGACTGATTTATCGTGTAACCGAAGTTTAACGGATTCCTTTTAGCACTCATGTGGACGACCTCACACTTCTCGTTATTTAGGGTCAACTGACAATTTTCGCACCATTCAGGTATCTTTTATAAATCGTTTCGCAATTTTTTTTGATCTTCTGATGATTGTATTAGTTGATAAACGACAGCGTCATCCGCAAAAAAAACTAAGACGGCTGTTGAGATAGTCTCCCAAATCGTTTGTGTAGACACGGAACAGCAAAGGGCCTATAACACTACCTTGCGGAACGCTAGAATTCACTTGAAGACTTTCCGTCAATTACTAAGAAATCTGACCTCTCTGACAGGAAATCAGAAATCCAGTCACATAACTGTGACGATATTCCAAATGCACGCAATTTCACTACAAGCCGCTTGTGTGGTACATTGTTAAAATCCTTCCGTAAATCCAGAAACACGGAATCAATCTGAAATCCGTTGTCAATAGCACTCAATACTTCATGCGAATAAAGAGCTAGTTGTGTTTCAAAAGAATGATGTTTTGTAAACCCATGTTGACTGTGTGTCAAGCGACCGTTTACTTCGAGGTAATTCATAATGTTCGAACACATTATATGTTCCAAAATCCTGCTGCGTATAGACGTTAGTGATACGTGCCTGTAATTTAGAGGATTACTCCTACTACCTTTCTTGAATATCGGTGTGACCTGTGCAACTTTCCAGTCTTTGGGTACGTATCTTTCGTCGAGCGAACGGTTGTATATGATTGTTAAGTATGGAGCTAGTGCATCAACATACTCTGAAAGTAACCTAATTTGTATAGAGCCTGGACCAGAAGACTTGCTTTTATTAAGTGATTTAAGTTGTTTCACTATTTCGAGAATATTTACTTCTACGTTACTGTTCTTGTTGTGAATTCTGGAATACCTACCTCGTCTTCTTTTGTCAAGGCATTTCCGAAGGCTGTGTTTAGTAACTCTGCTTTGGCAGCACTGTCTTCAATAGTATCTCCATGGCTATCGCACAGAGAAGGCATTGATTGTATCTTGCCGCTAACATTCTTCACATACGATAGGATTCTCTTTGGATTTTTTGCCGGGTTTCCAGACAAAGTTTCGTTGTGGGAACTATTATAAGCATCTCGCATTGAAGTCTGTGCTAAGTTTAGATCTTCTGTAAAACATCGCCAGTCCTGGGGATTTTGCGTCTGTTTAAAATTGGCATGTTTCTTTCGTTGTTTCTGCAACAGTGTTCTGACCCGTTTTGTGTACCAAGGACGATCAGCTCCGTTGTTTGTTAATTTATTTAGTATACATCTCTCAATAGCTGCCGATACTATTTCTCTGAATTCAAGGCACATCTGGTCTGCACTTATGTTATTAGTTAGGAAGGAGTGGAAATTGTCTCTCAGGAAGGCGTGAAGTGAATTTTTATCTGCGTTTTTTAACAAGTACATTTTTCGTTTAGCCGGCCGGAGTGGCCGAGCGGTTAAAGGCGCTGCAGTCTGGAACCGCACGACCGCTACGGTCGCAGGTTCGAATCCTGCCTCGTGCATGGATTTGTGTGATGTCCTTAGGTTAGGTTAGGTTTAAGTAGTTCTAAGTTCTAGGGGACTTATGACCACCGCAGTTGAGTCGCATAGTGCTCAGAGCCATTTGAACCATTTTTTTTTTCGTTTATTTTTGGTGGATATAGGGGTTACAATATTCAGTCTCGCTACCACGACCCTTTGTTCACTAATCCCTGCATCCCTTTTGATACTAGTTATTAACTCAGGATTATTTGTTGGTAAGAGGTCAAGTGTGTTTTCACAACCGTTTATTATTCGCGTGGGCTCATGAACTACCTGCTCGAAGTAATTTTCAGAGAATGCGTTTAGCACAATTTCGGATGATGTTTTATGCATACCTCCTGAATTAAACATGTATTTTCGCCAACATATCGTGGGTAAATTAAAGTCACCACTATCGTATGAGTCGGGTACGTGTTTGAAATCAAACTCAAGTTTTCTTTGAATCTTTCAGCAACTGTATCACCTGAATAAAACGATGTAGTAAAATACTTATTTTCATGTCAGCTACTATTTGTCAGTATTAATGTTACGTAGACATATGAGCAAAATATGATTTACATAACACAACGTAAAATCATAAACGCGCTATTTACGAGTGGAGCAGGGTTGGAGGGATCAGATAGTGGTACCGAAAGTACCCTCCGCCACACACCATTAGGTGGCTTGAGGAGTATGATGTAGATGTAGATAAAATTACTTTGACTACAAGAGTGGCAGCATAATTTTATCATACAAATATAAATTGAATTTAAATCATTTTTAGTTTGAACTGATTGTCTGCGGTAGTAGTACAACATTGTATGAACAACTAAAGTTACTTCATCTTTCTATTTTAATAATTACTTGACTGAAAATCAATTATAAAATTCACTGAATCTGTTTTCTTTCGACGATTTCTTTCATTCATGACTTTCTCGGAAGTTATGGTAAGGAGAATACGATCCTGCCGATTGTTTACCACTTGGGTCAATAAAGTTTCCCTGTTTATGCTTTAACTAAACACACTCTAACATTCGAAAAAAGTTACTGTTACACTGGCATGCCTACAAAATTACTGGCTGGTTCTTAATTTGTAATGAGGTGTTTGTTGTGCGATTACTGGCAATAGGATCTTCTTGACTACCGAACACCTTGAACAAATTCGGGCCACTCAGTATTATTCCAAAATCTTCTTGCAACTACATGCTATGCCCATACACGTGCTCTATCGCTTATATTTCGCCTTGCCATGTGTTATAAGACTGTTTCCAGCACAATTTTCATTAGGCATTTGCGAGCCAACACACACGTCTGAACTGCACCACAGACGCTTCATAACTCTCTTTGCCCTCACCTCTAGGACTGCGCGCTCTCGCGCCAACAACGTAACAGTTACATTTAATAAGTTCTTTGTGTCTCCATAAATTTCTCTGACATATCCAACAAGTTTACTTCAGCGATTTCGCATAATTATTTCTTAATTATTCTTTTGGAATACATTACATGTTCAATAACACTAGTTACTGACAAAATTCGTAAATACATATAGTTACAAAAAATGGCTTTAAACTCATGAAATCAAGTAGCTGGAAAATACGTGAGGCACTGGGTTGTAGTGTTACAAGGAAAGTAAACCGGATGCATCCTCTTGCAAAGAAACAGTCCCAGAGTTGAGCTTCAAATATTTTTCGGAACCAAAGCAAACTTTATTCTGGAGTGTGGGGCAGGGATTTGAAACACTGTCCCATCGAATGCGAGTCTAGTGGCTCACCACTGCGCCATCTAGCCCCGTAGGACACCTAGTGTATACAAAGAACCCCACTGTATGATTTTCAGGCATACGTCACCATCGAGTATAACAGAAATATTGATAAATCTTACCTGATAGTGACTGGACGACGATGTGGCCGAGCGGTTCTAGGCGCTTCACTCTGGAATCGACAGACCGCTATGGTCGCAGGTTAGAATCCTGCCTCGGGCTTGGATGTGCGTGATGTCCTTACGTTAGTTAGGTTTAAGTAGTTCTAAGTTCTAGGGGACTGATGACCTCAGATGTTAAGTCCCATAGCGCTCAGAGCCATTTGAACCATTTCGAACCACATCTTGTGGAATTCTCGGGTGTCCGCCCAAGTCACATCGTAAATTCCCTACGTTAGTTTGGCAGACAGACTTGTTTCCGTCTTCAGGTGGTTCCTGAAGGTCTGCTCTTGTTGGCGTCCTATACGGAGTGAGGCACCTAGGACAGACCGCCCCAAATATATTTAGAATGAATAAATTTATCGAGGTGAGGTTTTCCCCAAATTATACGGGACAATACGGATAATTTCCTGGCGTTCGCAAGTAGTTTTTGTCGTTTATAGTCTTTAATTACGACACCAACTTTTTTCCGATCGAACTATAAGCTCTTGAAAGAAGTTTAGAGGAGACCTTCAGTCGCATAGCAAGTATGGGGCTTCATCAGTTAGTACAAAGATAGCAGCGCCGTCTTGCTGCACCAAATGTGTGCAAGAGTGTAAGTCAGGCACGGTTCATGTGTTTATTATCGCGGCTGCCGTGACCAGTGCACCATATGTTGGCGTTGAGCATTGCCACACGCTATTAACTGATTCTGTAGAAATAATAAACCACGTTGAATTTCATCTGGAGGTAACGGTAACATAGGACCGCGTTTTAAAGCATTTCATGCCTTCGAAAGTCGTCGATGTTTCATAATAGATCTTTTTTTTCTTTTCGTCACGCATAAATATACATATGTCTTAAATTCATTGAGTGTGCAGACCATGTGGCGCTTCCTGAACGACCGTTCCTACTCTCCAAATGTTCTCTTAGGAGGGCTTAACATTACATGTTTGGAATCGGAGGGGCATACTTCATGTCTCACATTTCCGAGATGCCTCTTAGTGATATTTTCATTGTGCGCTACTGCTGCTAAAATATTACATTCATTTCTTTCATCAGTTGCTATTCGTCTTCTGTGGCGTATTTTACTTACCACATTTCGTGTTTCCAGAACTTCTTTTGTCCACTATTGGCCATTAAAATTGCTACACCACGAAGATGACGTGCTACAGACGCGAAATTTAACCGACAGCAACAAGATGCTGTGATATGCAAATGATTAGCTTTTCAGAGAATTCACACAAGGTTGGCGCCGGTGACATGAGGAAAGTTTCCAACCGATTTCTCATAAACAAACAGCAGTTGACCGGCGTTGCCTGGTGAAACGTTGTTGTGATGCCTCGTGTAAGGAGGTGATATGCGTACCATCACGTTTCCGACTTTGATAAAGGTCGGACTGTAGCCTATCGCGATTGCGGTTTATCGTATCGCGACATTGCTGCTCGCGTTGGTCGAGATCCAATGACTGTTAGCAGAATATGGAATCCGTGGGTTCAGGAGAGCATTACGGAACGCCGTGTTGGATCCCAACGGCCTCGTAGCACTATCAGTCGAGATGACAGGCAACGTATCCGCATGGCTGTAACAGATCGTGCAGCCACGTGTCGATCCCTGAGTCAACAGATAAGGACGTTTGCAAGACAACAACCATCTGCACGAACTGTTCGACGACGTTTGCAGCAGCATGAACTATCAGTTCGGAGACCATGGTTGCGGTTACCCTTGACGCTGTATTACGGACAGGAGCGCCTGCGATGGTGTACTTAATGACGAACCTGGGTGCACGAAAGGCAGAACGTCATCTTTTCGGATGAATCCAGGTTCTGTTTACAGCATCATGATCCGTGTTTGGGGATATCGCGATGAACGCACATTGGAAGCGTGTATTCGTAATCGCCATACTGGCATATCACCCGGCGTGATAGTATGGGGTGCCATTGGTTACACGTCTCGGTCACCTCTTGTTCGCATTGACGGCGCTTTGAATAGTGGACGTTACATTTCACATGTGCTACGACCCGTGGCTCTACCCTTCATTCGGTCCCTTCGAAACCCTACATTTCAGCAGGATAATGCACGACCGCATGTTGCAGGTCCTATATGGGCCTTTCTGGATACAGAAAATGTTCGACTGCTGCCCTGGCCAGCACATTCTCCAAATGGTGTACTTCATGACGAACCTGGGTGCACGAAAGGCAGAACGTCATCTTTTCGGATGAATCCAGGTTCTGTTTACAGCATCATGATCCGTGTTTTGGGATATCGCGATGAACGCACATTGGAAGCGTGTATTCGTAATCGCCATACTGGCATATCACCCGGCGTGATAGTATGGGGTGCCATTGGTTACACGTCTCGGTCACCTCTTGTTCGCATTGACGGCATTTTGAATAGTGGACGTTACATTTCACATGTGTTACGACCCGTGGCTCTACCCTTCATTCGATCCATTCGAAACCCTACATTTCAGCAGGATAATGCACGACCGCATGTTGCAGGTCTTATACGGGCCTTTCTGGATACAGAAAATGTTCGACTGCTGCCCTGGCCAGCACATTCTCCAGATCTCTCACCAATTGAAAACGTCTGGTCAATGGTGGCCAAGAAACTGGCTCATCACAATACGCCAATCACTAATCTTGATGAACTGTGGTATCGTGTTGAAGCTGCATGGGCAGCTGCACCTGTACATGCCATCCAAGCCCTGTTTGACTCAATGCCCAGGCCGTTATTACGGCCAGAGGTGGTTGTTATGGGTACTGATTTCTCAGGATCTGTGCACCCAAATTGCGTGAAAATGTAATCACCTGTCAGTTGTAGTATGATATATTTGTCCAATGAATACCCGTTTATCATCTGCATTTCTTCTTGGTGTAACAATTTTAATGACCAGTATTTAGTTTGAGAGGTCAGATCGTGAGAGCTTGTTATGATCTGGATGCTCTTCAGCATACAACGGCCGCTCTGCTCTAATAGTTTGGCGAAATTCACCAGGAACGATGTTCACTTTAAATTCTAATTGGCGATACTTAAGTTATTTAAACGGAGTGCATCAGTGTGCTCTCTGAATCGAATTTCAAAATTTCTTCCTGTCGGCCCTACGTAGTAGCAGGAACAGCTGTCCCAAGTTAATTTGTATATACATGATTTGTGATATCGTGGGCTGGTTGTTGTAATGTGGCGAATTATTTTGCTTTGTATTTTGTTGTTTGTGTGGAAACTGATTTTGACTTTGTGCGGTTTGAATAGTCTTGCAAGTTGATATGATACATTACCAAGGAAAGACACATAGACATATTAATTTCTTCTAGTGCTGAGGAAAGGTTTGTTAATGGTTTGTGCTAACTTTTCATTTTTACATCTAGTTTGTCAGCTATGGTTGGGTCATAATCATTGTTGTGGGCTACTTTTTTAAGATGTTCAGTTCCTTGGTTTTTACAGCAGGTTCAGCATCAATTTTGTTTACATGGTTGAGCGCTGATCTGAAAAATTCTAAGAAAAGCCCACGATATCACAAATCAGGTATATACAAATTAACTACTGACAGCTGTTCTTGCAACTACACAAGACAGAATGGGAGAAATTTTGAAATCCGATACAAAGAGCACACTGATGCACTCCGTTTAAATAATTTAAGTAAATCTACTTTTGCAGCCCATCCAACCCAAAACAGTCATTCAATCACAGATACAAAAACAAACCTCCACATACTACATTGTAGACAATGAAATAAAAATGGACCTCTTGGAACAATTAGAAATTTTCATGTTGTTGTTGTGGTGTTCAGTCCTGAGACTGGTTTGATGCAGCTGTCCTTGCTAATCTATCCTGTGCAAGCTCCTTCATCTCCCAGTACCTACTGCAACCTACATCCTTCTGAATCTGCTTAGTGTATTCATCTCTTGGTCTCCATCTACGATTTTTACCCTCCACGCTGCCCTCCAATGCTAAATTTGTGATCCCTTGATGCCTCAGGACATGTCCTACCAGCCGATCCCTTCTTCTAGTCAAGTTTTGCCACAAACTTCTCTTCCCCCCAATCCTATTCAATACCTCCTCATTAGTTACGCGATATACCCACCTAATCTTCAACATTGTTCTGTAGCACCGCATTTCGAAAGCTTCTATTCTCTTCTTGTCAAAACTATTTATTGTCCACGTTTCACTTCCATACATGGCTACACTCCATGCAAATGCTTTCAGAAACGACTTCCTGGCACTTAAATCTATACTCGATGTTAACAAATTTCTCTTCTTCAGAAACGCTTTCCTTGCCATTGCCAGTCTACATTTTATATCCTCTCTACTTCGACCATCATCAGTTATTTTACTCCCCAAATAGCAAAATTCCTTTACTACATTTTCATGCTTAACAATAAAACACCCCACATCATGTTAAATGAACAAATTGATTTAACAAATAACCCATTCGTCCAAAATTTTAAAAAGACGTTAAATTGGAAAAACTAATAAATACTGTACTTATCCACTCCCATAACCGTTCCCCACCTCGCTCATACCACACTTAAACACCATCCCCTCTACATCTCTTTTTTACACACACACACACACACACACACACACAAACAAAAACAATCTTTTCTCTCTCCCTCTCCCTCTCTCTCTCTCTCTCTCTCTCTCTCTCTCTCTCTCTCCCTCTCTTTCCCCCCTCCCATCCCTCCCTCCGTCTTCTCCCTCTCCCTCCCCCACCTCCTCTCCCCAAATGTATACTATCCTCTTTATTGAGTAATGAGAAACATGCCAAACGTAACTTCATTACCAGAAATTTTGTCATAAACACTGTGTTGTAAATTTTGTAAATAGCATAAGAAAATTTTGCAATGTAAGAACATAATACTATTTTTATAAAGGAACTAATGTAATAAATATATATTTTACTATGAATACCACACAAAACGAAAAATTAACGAAGAAAATCTCTGCCTCCACAAAACTCTTTGGAGACAACAACAGCCACACTCTTTGGTTTGTTTATATTTTGTAAAGTATGTGGGAGTCGCCATCGGTGGAAAAGCGCCTGTTTCACTTGACACTGAGCGATACTGGAAAGCATACATTATGTTTTCCAGAGTAATGCCTGCCACAAGAATAAAAACAGTGAGTAATACCATCAAATTAATTTTACAATCTGAATATGCTTCCCACATACAGACCTAACTTTTCGTTTATATATTTGCCACAGAAGCATGACACTCACAATACTCCAAACTAAATTGTACCATCTGGTAATGAATCGCCAGTCGATTCGAAACCGGTCATGAATAAATAAAAATTGAAGGAAAAACGGTGATTGACTGCAGTAATTCCTGAAACCTTTAACAAGACAGTCGCAGTGTTCCAAATCCCGAATGGATAAAAGTGATATCCACTTTTTCGACCAGTGAGTAGAGACTTATATATCTCAGCACAAAGGATGTGAATGGATCGAGCGTTATGATTAGCTCTTATCGAATTTATCCTCTGAGTTACTGATACTGCAGGTGTTGTAGCCCCATCCTTTTTTTTTCTTTGTGCAGACCACACTTTCAGCTGTTATTTTACACAGATAGGCATATTGCATCGACAATTAAACCCAGCAAAGTGCCCCTACATATCGTAAAATACGGAAAGACTCTTACTCAATTACACTGCTCTCTCACCAAGGACAGGAGCTCGAATATTAGAGTGTGAAACCGAACTCCAACCTAGCAATATATCACCACATACTGTCTCGATGTACTAAACATACAAAATCGCCCCTTTTATATCATTTGTGCAGATACCAAGAAAAGAAACAGCACTGTATATACTACTCCCAGCACTAGATATCCCTCTGTGAGGTTGGCAGTCATCCACCCCCGCAGGGTGACCAGAGCGCACTCAGTGTATTGAAGTCACTCTCAGAACTGTTCTACAAATTTGGGCTAGTTCCACTCGACACAAACGCGTTACTGTTTCCAGTCCACACCTGCTTGCTTGCTGGCTTTCATCTGCACTCATCTCCAGACACTGGGATTACAAGAACACATGTATTTTCGCATGGTCTGCACATAGCAGTAGCCTACTGATCGCTTGCACAACATAATTCTGAAGCTATACAGCAGAGATTATTTCTCTACAAACCCGAAACTTTAGTGCTTATCCTGTCTGTGAAGATCTTTACATGAGAATCCAAAGAAATAGAGGAAAATGATATTTCCACTCGCGAATACCGATGTTGCTGATGTGACAGATTCCGAATCATCCTTATAATTTACAAAGTCAACTAAGATGCCTCTCATGTCTAGAAAACATGCAAATGTCTCTTTCATCTGCTAGATGCACACACCACAATCGATGTTTCCTCAACTAAATAAAGGTGCAAAATGTACAGAAGCAGTCATCCAAACAATTTACATGGGAGGGAATAACGGTCCAGCACAAACATACCTCCATGTTCAATCTTCTCAAAATCCCACGCAATCTCAAAAGCTGCCACACACATACCAAGTATTAGTTCACTATTCAGCCCTCTAGAGGACGGCAAAGTTAACTTAGATATATCCCTGCATTCCAAAGCAGGAAAATATTTTTAGACTACAGAAGCATATAATAAGAATAAGGTGTAGTGTAAATCCAAGAAAATCATGTCGAAACCTATTCAAGGAATTGGTCGTACTAACCACAGCTTCTCAATATATTTATTCCTTAATGAAGTTTATTGTAAGTAATATATATCTTTTTCCCAATAACTACATAAAGAAACAAAATCACTTACTCTTGCCCAGAAAGGAGTCCAGTATTCAGCAATGCATATTTTCAATAAGTTACCAGTAACCACTAACAGCTTAATTTCAGGCAAGGCACAATTTAAACATAAGTTAAAAGAATTTTTGGTGCCCAACGCCTTCCATTCCATCCATGAACTTCTCAACAAGTGCTGTAACCTATTTTAATGAAAATTTATTATACTTTAATTTTTGACAATACTTGGTGTAATAGCCAAGTAACTAGCTACTGTGTGAATGCTGGTTTTAATGAGAGTAGATGTAAGTATTAAAGCTGTAAATATTAGAAGTTTAGTTTTAATTATTCTACATAATTTTACTGTTTATTGACTGACAATGATTAAAATTAATGAAAATGAGTTTTTCTAATTTCATTTTTGTAATGTGTGTTTCTGAAATGTTCCACACCCAGGAGGATCACCTCTTTTGTAGATTTATGGAACGAATAATTAATCTAATCTAAACTAATCAATAGGCCTTTGCATTCTTACGGCTGCTGCCATTAATGGGAAACGTGAATCATCTCCTCACAGGTCACCAGTGCTGCAGGCCAAGCACACATAGACAGATTGATCCTATTAAATCGTTCACATATATATTTTACCCCTGTACTTACAACTAAATGTTATCATTGTGGTCTCAGTTGCATGACACTCGTCAATAAGCGAAGTATCAGAAATTCACCCTGCTGATGGCTGTGGCTCTGGAAATACACTCCGGGAAATGGAAAAAAGATCACATTGACACCGGTGTGTCAGACCCGCCATACTTGCTCCGGACACTGCGAGAGGGCTGTACAAGCAATGATCACACGCACGGCACAGCTGACACACCAGGAACCGCGGTGTTGGCCGTCGAATGGCGCTAGCTGCGCAGCATTTGCGCACCGCCGCCGTCAGTGTCAGCCAGTTTGCCGTGGCATGCGGAGCTCCATCGCAGTCTTTAACACTGGTAGCATGCCGCGACAGCGTGGACGTGAACCGTATGTGCAGTTGACGGACTTTGAGCGAGGGCGTATAGTGGGCATGCGGGAGGCCGGGTGGATGTACCGCCGAATTGCTCAACACGTGGGGCGTGAGGTCTCCACAGTACATCGATGTTGTCGCCAGTGGTCGGCGGAAGGTGCCGTGCCCGTCGACCTGGGACCTGACCGCAGCGACGCACGGATGCACGCCAAGACCGTAGGATCCTACGCAGTGCCGTAGGGGACCGCACCGCCACTTCCCAGCAAATTAGGGACACTGTTGCTCCTGGGGTATCGGCGAGGACCATTCGCAACCGTCTCCATGAAGGTGGGCTACGGTCCCGCACACCGTTAGGCCGTCTTCCGCTCACGCCCCAACATCGTGCAGCCCGCCTCCAGTAGTGTCGCGACAGGCGTGAATGGAGGGACGAATGGAGACGTGTCGTCTTCAGCGATGAGAGTCACTTCTGCCTTGGTGCCAATGATGGTCGTTTGCGTGTTTGGCGCCGTGCAGGTGAGCGCCACAATCAGGACTGCATACGACCGAGGCACACAGGGCCAACACCCGGCATCATGGTGTGGGGAGCGATCTCCTACACTGGCCGTACACCACTGGTGATCGTCGAGGGGACACTGAATAGTGCACGGTACATCCAAACCGTCATCGAACCCATCGTTCTACCATTCCTAGACCGGCAAGGGAACTTGCTGTTCCAACAGGACAATGCACGTCCGCATGTATCCCGTGCCACCCAACGTGCTCTAGAAGGTGTAAGTCAACTACCCTGGCCAGCAAGATCTCCGGATCTGTCCCCCATTGAGCATGTTTGGGACTGGATGAAGCGTCGTCTCACGCGGTCTGCACGTCCAGCACGAACGCTGGTCCAACTGAGGCGCCAGGTGGAAATGGCATGGCAAGCCGTTCCACAGGACTACATCCAACATCTCTACGATCGTCTCCATGGGAGAAAAGCAGCCTGCATTGCTGCGAAAGGTGGATATACACTGTACTAGTGCCGACATTGTGCATGCTCTGTTGCCTATGTCTATGTGCCTGTGGTTCTGTCAGTGTGATCATGTGATGTATCTGACCCCGAGGAATGTGTCAATAAAGTTTCCCCTTCCTGGGACAATGAATTCACGGTGTTCTTATTTCAATTTCCAGGAGTGTAGAAATATCAGTACCCATTCTTATGACTTAACATACTCTTCCCATGCTATCACAGCACTCCACGTCAAATCCCTACATTCCTTACGACTGGATATAGTCGTTTTCTTTGCACACGTTGGAACACAAACACATTCATTGTAAGACTGATGCTGAAATGCGAACATATCACACACCCCGTATTACTAAGTATAATAATCTGTCAATAATTGATCACTGGCGATACGAAATAATACTGAGCGAAAATCAACCACAGGTGGACATGTCTCATGAGTTATTCTTGTGAGTGCTACCACCGTGTCCTAGAAAGAGAGGTTTAACCGAGAGATGTTAAAAAACAACCGACCCGAGCAACTACCGCATGTTACTGTCACAAGCGGTCCCGGTTCCACAGGTGCATACAAGTATCAATGTTAAAAGCTATAGCCACTTTACAAATCGAAGAACGACATTACCTCTGAATGAGGAGATTTTTTACCCAGACAAATACCGTGACAGTTATCGTAGGAGTATATAGTATCAGACCATGTCGCCAATGGTGTATAACACTTATTGCCCAACAGATAGTACTGTAGCAGGAGAAACTATGCTGCACTGTTAGTTACACCATCATAATGCATATTACCGAACCTGGTATTATGATGCAATAAATGTTACCCTGTGAATGGTTTGAATAAATTGACTATGAGTTGCCTAATGGATTTGGGTTATCGAACCTATATTTAGTATAATAGTAGAAACCAGAAAGCGAAGGACTAAAATTTGGAAAATATACACTCCTGGAAATTGAAATAAGAACACCGTGAATTCGTTGTCCCAGGAAGGGGAAACTTTATTGACACATTCCTGGGGTCAGATACATCACATGATCACACTGACAGAACCACAGGCACATAGACACAGGCAACAGAGCATGCACAATGTCGGCACTAGTACAGTGTATATCCACCTTTCGCAGCATTGCAGGCTGCTATTCTCCCATGGAGACGATCGTAGAGATGCTGGATGTAGTCCTGTGGAACGGCTTGCCATGCCATTTCCACCTGGCGCCTCAGTTGGACCAGCGTTCGTGCTGGACGTGCAGACCGCGTGAGACGACGCTTCGTCCAGTCCCAAACATGCTCAATGGGGGACAGATCCGGAGATCTTGCTGGCCAGGGTAGTTGACTTACACCTTCTAGAGCACGTTGGGTGGCACGGGATACATGCGGACGTGCATTGTCCTGTTGGAACAGCAAGTTCCCTTGCCGGTCTAGGAATGGTAGAACGATGGGTTCGATGACGGTTTGGATGTACCGTGCACTATTCAGTGTCCCCTCGACGATCACCAGTGGTGTACGGCCAGTGTAGGAGATCGCTCCCCGCGCCATGATGCCGGGTGTTGGCCCTGTGTGCCTCGGTCGTATGCAGTCCTGATTGTGGCGCTCACCTGCACGGCGCCAAACACACATACGACCATCATTGGCACCAAGGCAGAAGCGACTCTCATCGCTGAAGACGACACGTCTCCATTCGTCCCTCCATTCACGCCTGTCGCGACACCACTGGAGGCGGGCTGCACGATATTGGGGCGTGAGCGGAAGACGGCCTAACGGTGTGCGGGACCGTAGCCCAGCTTCATGGAGACGGTTGCGAATGGTCTTCGCCGATACCCCAGGAGCAACAGTGTCCCTAATTTGCTGGGAAGTGGCGGTGCGGTCCCCTACGGCACTGCGTAGGATCGTACGGTCTTAGCGTGCATCCGTACGTCGCTGCGGTCCGGTCCCAGGTCGACGGGCACGTGCACCTTCCGCCGACCACTGGCGACAACATCGATGTACTGTGGGGACCTCACGCCCCACGTGTTGAGCAATTCGGCGGTACGTCCACCCGGCCTCCCGCATGCCCACTATACGCCCTCGCTCAAAGTCCGTCAACTGCACATACGGTTCACGTCCACGCTGTCGCGGCATGCTACCAGTGTTAAAGACTGCGATGGAGCTCCGTATGCCACGGCAAACTGGCTGACAGTGACGGCGGCGGTGCGCAAATGCTGCGCAGCTAGCGCCATTCGATGGCCAACACCGCAGTTCCTGGTGTGTCCGCTGTGCCGTGCGTGTGATCATTGCTTGTACAGCCCTCTTGCAGTGTCCGGAGCAAGTATGGTGGGTCTGACACAGCGGTGTCAATGTGTTCTTTTTTCCATTTCCAGGAGTGAATTAAGTAACCAAGTTTACTTAAATGAAATAAAATACAGTCGCCAGCCCAATTAGGCATAGGAATATGAACATTACTTTTAAAGAATCTGTATTGAATTTTGGTAAAGAAAAGCTGCCATTATAACTTTCCCAGAGAAGTGCAATGAAACTTTACTATAAACAGATAAGTGATACAGTCAATACCATCAGTTACAAATAGTATGTGCAAACTCTCGCAGTAACACTTGACACTTTATCTCTTCTCAACAGTAATACATTGTCATATATAAGTTCTCTCAACATCAAATGATGTGAAAGACACTACTATACCAAAATTGGACATGGACATAGTCCTGTTTCAATAATTACTTTTCATATAGTACAAAGATAAATATAAGTCACTTACAATAGGATTTTTACACTCTCTATGAAGCAACCTTATTTCTATTTCTTATGAATAAGATCAATTACATTAACTTTATCTTTCATAAGCAAAGACTTAGATGGGGGCCCTCAACTATCTTTCCAATTTTTATTGCACAAAGCAAACAAAACCCTAGAATTACTTCACGATGCAGTTAGTAAATTCATTATTCAAGAAGGTTTCTTCATATTAAGCAACACTAAATTCGGGATTCTCAACTCACCATTACACTAAAATAAACGAAACACACATTTATGAGACGATTTGTAAGATGTGAATTTAGGTATTACTCTTTCACAAAGTTCACTCACCCTGCAGGACTTTTAAAACAGTTAATGCTGGTCATCCTTTATACAGGTTCTTAAGTATGACTGTAAGTTCAGTTTACTCTAACTAACCTCAAAATACCATGCTTCCTTTTGTCATTAACACAACTAGTAATTTTCACTGACAGAATTAAATGCAGTTAGTCTTTGAAACATAAATACTTTGAATTAAAGCATATGACACATTAAGGAGGTTTTCATAAACGCAGTACGAAGTAATTCCTTTGATTTCAATGAAATCAACAGTATTTCTATATATCTTTTTGCATTCAGAATTAAGCAACACCAACAATCACTAATATTCGAACGTTTTTCACATACAGGATACTTGGATGTTAGTAATTATGTGGAATGGATTTTAAGAAGTATGATGAGAGGAACCAATTCAAGGTTTGGACACACAGTTTAACATAATTTGCCTTATTATTTAACATTTAACAACAGTTCAATGTACTGGTTCATACTTTGACATAAATCTGACCTCTTAGATTTTTCTGAAGTGATGGCGTAATATTGGTGGCGAGTACATGGTGGCTCCATGGTTTAATCTCTAGATGTAATTTGCTCTATTACTTTCTTCTTAGCGACGAAATTAAAAACTTAACAGCTTCTTCCAATAATAGAGCACACTTTTAGAGTTGTACACACATCTGAGAGCTTTCCATATTAATCCAGGTACAGGATGCCTCACTCGGCACTTGTGCTGTTCACTAACTTGCTGCTGAGATTAGACTGTCCAGTAGCTAACTGCCGACTGACTGTGATCTCTCACTTGGAGCCCAGACTGGGCGCCACATCCACCTTTTAGCCCGCGCCAACCACTTTTTGGCGTACACCAACTCACTTCTATTGCAAATGGGAAATACCATTGCTTTTCATTTTTTACAATGCAAGTCCCTAGGTATGAACCAGCTTTGTATATAGTTGTGAACAAACATCTTTTAAAAAATCTTAATATTTAAATACATTAACATATCAACACAAAAGCCACATATTTATATAACATCTTTCTCCAATTAATACAGAGAATTTAAATAGTAAAGAGAAAACATTTTACACAACTTTTCACTTCATTACAGTAGGTCAGAGGCATTACATAGTGAAAATTACATTCTTGACATTGAACATAACTAATCAGTATAAAATATTTACAGTATTAATTATGATGTTACACATGCCCCATGTTTCATTGAGGTTTCCTATCAGGGATACATTAAGGAAAAATCCATAACACCTAAATGGTGTCAGCTGTCAAAAAGAAAATATCCACCCAACCTCAGTTGGGTACAAAAATACATATTATAAGCATTCATTAAACACACTAAGAACTCAAACACTTTATACACAACATTCTCAAAACTAGACACATACAGAGTTATCCATATCTACATGCACAGTATAATTCATTCTCATATTACTTAAAGAAACAAAAGGTCCAGTTCATCCTTACTTTACCAAATAATAACCAAGCAGTCCACAACTTACATAACTTGAAAAAAAATGGTATAGCATTCTAGAGAGTAGCATATAAGCACATACAAGAACATACATCAACAAAAACACAAAACATTTTGCACTATTCAGAGAATGTAGATATACACATAAAAGTATCTCCAAATATGGCAACACACACAAAAAAGTCGCACAAAGCCATCTTGCACTGTACACTTCATTAACAGCAATCCAACTCTTTGTTAATCACATAGGTATACAAAAACATTTATCAATAACCTAGTATTGTTTTTCACCATAATCAATTTAAAATAGACAGTCCATTTTTGTTAACTACAGTGCAATGCACACAGTTACATCGGCCTTAACAGTGATTTTCACTCAATTCATTAGGAATAATCAGTCCATATTTTGTTACATCATAATAAATACATTCAATATTTATCAAGAAAATTAATGTTATTTTGCTGCCTGCAATAGCACTTGGCAGTTATAACGGCCCCTTGCCTTAATACGATGAAAATTCAGTTTTATGTTAGTAAATAAAATGTCCCACGCTTAAGAGAATATAACTTCTCATCAAAACATTTTAAAGATGTTCACAGGGTGGTCGTCACAACACTGAATAATACTGTTTCAAAGATAAATTTTATGGCTCTTCACTTTTGTTGTGTAGGGTATTATATATTTATGAGACTTCAGGATTTTAAAAAAGGTAAGGGTGGAGACGTCTAGTAGTTTTATAAAAGTAATCACACGTTTTATTCCTCTTTAAAACCACACATAAAGTTTACATGGCGTCTCTGATAAGACAGTTACATCTTGTGCATCAACCTCTTTGGTTCTGCGATCCACACATGTTTGTTTTCATCCAAATTAATTAGCTGGCACTAAAAACACTTTGACAACTACACTGAGCCAACTGCCTGCCAGTCTTTGACAGTGCTCGTATTTATAACCTTCCAAGGAGATCAACGAATTATCTCTTTTTTTTTAGAGTCAATTAAATTGTTATTAAATGAATAAAGGTGTTTAGACTAAAAACATAACTGGTGCATTTTACAAATAATTAGAAGTGTCAACCAAGTGAAATAGCTGGATTACAGTTGTTGAATATCACCTTTCTCATTTGCATAGTATTGGGGTCAAAGAGCACAAATCTGTAAATTATGTGCATATACAGTACAAAAGTATTACTTAACTTATTTGTTTTTCATACTAAGTGTAGTGAATAATCAGGTTTTCCTGTTAAAATTTTATAACGAGTACTTTCGTAGTCACATACGTTGACACTTTGATTAAGCCTATGTAGGCAAAATATAACGGTTCCTAATGAAATATTCATGTTAAAACAGTTTACGTAAATGTACCCTGCTTTTGCAATCTCTTTAGGGTCGAAATATTATATATTGATGACATTGAAAAACATTGCATCATAATTGCACCCATACGAAATTTATCTAATTTGAGTTTACTTTACTGAAAAATAGTAATTTATCCTCAGTATCATATATTTCCATACTTCTTTTCCCTCCTATCTGGATCATTACACAGTCCATGTGTGTATATGTACATATTTAGATTCACACAAACACTTGCGAAAACAATACTCAGAGAACCTTTACAAATTCACACACTGCCCATTCTTGATGTATTCAGTTTAGGTTGAGCCTTTTTTCGTCCTTGCTCGATATTTTCAAGTCCTTTTCACTGCCCGCATAGTACTTCAGGCAGTTCTCAGTCTCTTCATTATTGCCATTTTTTTACTTCGCTGCCCAGCAATACATTTCTTGGCAGTCCTCATTTTGTTACATACAGTAGTTTACACATTTTGTACAATGTATTTCATTATTTTGAATCTGAAACTTACAAACAGGTATTAGCATTTTGTAACAGAAACAATTTATTTTCAATATGACTACATCAGTTAGTACAAAAATTGTGGATATTCAAATTAGGCGTCATACTCGTGATAAATTCATTATTACGAGTTTACAAGAGAAGTTGTCATGCATTAAGAGTCCGAAATCTGTAATTTCCTCTACCTACTTTCTCATCCAGCAAAATTTTTCCTCTACAGTTACTATTCAAACTTAATGACTGTATACAGAGTTAACTTATCACATACATTAAGATCAACATAACATTATTAAATCCATTGCAAGTTATTTCTGCCATCTTCTGGGGCACTAGAAAAATATCTCACATTTATATTATATACATTTAGCAGGTCCATTTCCCCTGTCTTTACCACAAACAGTTTTGTTTTCGACACCATATCTATCCCCTTCAAAAACTTCTAGAAACTAGTCATATTATAGCATTCTTTTCATATTATTTTCATTATTCTTCCAAACATATCATAGGTTGTGCTTTCAACATTTGTCATCCTGTTACCTCCTTTTCTACTGTACCCACTTTTCTTACTCATGCCTATCTTTTCTAACAGGGAAGAACGAAAGATGATATATTTAGTTCAGAGTGACAATAGAGGAAGATTGACCGTATGAAAAGAAAAGGAAGTAGTATTGTCAATAACTCGACCACCTGGTGTTCGTCAGACACCTAGCATTGCATAGATTACAATGCCCTCTGAGACTTTCGGATCATTCACTTCTATTGACATATAGTTTTAAGTCTACAGTATTGTGCATCCCTAACACTATCTTCGAGTTTGGGTATACTAGGGAGTGAGCATTGGCATGTGGTGTTCCTTGCACTTCGAATGAGCCATTGTAAATGTATTCAAGTTTACAAAATTCATCACTAATCTCACTGCATTTTTCGTGTGTCTGCACTAAAACTAAGCCACTTATTTTGAATTTAGTTTTCTTAAGTCCCTAATGATGTATTTTAGATCTTTTGTTCGCCTTTCCTTTCATTCTTTTTACAACCAACTCTTTTTTTTCATTTAGGTCAGTCCCTACAATAGATGGAAACTGCAAAGTTTCTTCAACACATTTACTTTTGCAATTTAACAGAATTTCTTCAGGTGTAAAACCTGTGGTTTCCTGACATAGTGTATTCATGGTTTTCTCAAACTCTGTTATAAACCTGCCCCAGGCCTTGTGATAATGATAGCAGTAGGTTCTAAACAACCTGCTTAACTCACACATGTATCCTTCTACAGGGTTACTCGCTGGGTATGGGTTGAAATATATTTTACTTGTACATCATTGTGTTCCATGGCCTCTTTACATATTTTAGATATAAATTGAAGTCCATTTTCGGATAGCACTGCTTTTGGTTTACCTATCGTATTAAAATATTCAGTCATTTTGCTGAAAACTGCTTTTGCAATAGCTTTTCTGATAGTGTACAGTTTAATAAATTGGAAAATACTTCTAAGACCACTAGAAAGTATGGAAAATTTCCGAAAGTTCTTGGGAAAGGTCCATACAAATCTAACGACAACAGGTCAAAATTATCTTCCGGGATAGTGTTCTGCATATAACCTTGGTTAGTTTGGTTGGCTACTTTTGCTCTTTGACAAACATCACATGACTTAATCCTATGTGTTATTTTCTTACTGGCACCCACATTTATTATTATTACGTCAGTCAATTTATCTGTACATATCTTAGGACCACAATGTCACAAAGTGAGATGGGTGTATTCTATAATTTCTGTTTCAAATTGTAATGGTCAACAAACTTTCCACTCCTCTGTACTTGTATTTTTTCTCCTGCATAATACTAAATTAAAAATTTTATAAAATTTATCAATGTGGGGAAATTTGGGATTATTGGAATTTATTTTTATAGATTTCCATACTTTGTCTTCATTCTGATGGAAACGCATGCACCTGCAAAAATTGTTCAATTTTCCTCCTACCCTGAATTTCATTAATATACATCGTGTGGAATTTACCATATTCATTGCTTTCTTCTGGTAAATTATTGATGCCATCAGGCAATCGTGACAAAGCATCTGCTATGTAGTTATCACGGCCTTTAATATACGAAATTTTATATTCAAATTGCTGTAAATATAGGGCCCATCGACTTAATCTGCCGGTATATAAAGGACAGTCTTTCTAAAAGTTAATGCTCTATGATCAGTATGGATAATGTTTTGTGCCCCCATAAATAATTCTGGAATACCCTTAATCCCCATATAATAGCTGGTGCTTCTTTCTCTGAAAGAGTGTAATTCTTTTCATACTTGAAGTGCTAATTGCCAAAACTATCGTCTTGTGTTCTTCATTAGTTAATTCTGCATTTCCCTGGAAAATTTCAACTCCGATTCCATATGCACTACTATCTGTGATCGTATGGAATAGTTCACTCAAATCTGGGTGATGTAATATATACTTACTAATTCAATTTTTAACTCTTCAAAATCCTTTTGACATTCATTTGTCCAGATGTATTAACTGTTTTTCTTAAGTAAACCATTTAAATGTGGACTATTAGACGCTTGCCCCTTCGCAAATTTACGGTAAAAGCCACAAAGACCAAGAAATGCTTACATTTCCTTTCGGTTCTTTGGTGGTGGGCATTTTTCGATTGCTTTCAATTTCTCTGGGTCCTTTCCATTCCCAGACGTAGTTATGAAATGTCCTAAAAACTCTATTTCCAGTTTAACGATTTCGCATTAGTCTAGCACAAAGTTTCCTACCCAAAATGGAATCCAATGCTCTAATAAAAACAGAGACAGAAGTATTTAAACGAAAAGGCACAACTTTATATTGGTAGCATTTCCCAGCAAATAAGAATGCAGTATATTTCTGGGATTCTTCATGCAGAAGGATCTGCCAATATCCTGCAGTGAGGTCAGGGATAGTTAAATACTTTACATTATGAAATTTTTGTAATAAGTCGTCTTAATTCTCCGGTCAGTCTACATCTCGCTTGACAATTTTATTCAGTGTCCGTGCATCAATAGCAACTCGCACGCCACCGTGTTTTTTTTTATTTACCATTATAAGTGGACTATTATATTCACTGTTGCTTCTTTCAGTCACCCCCCATTCTAACATTCTGTCATTTTCTACCTATACTGCTTCTTTCTTTGCTAGCTTTGCTAGATAGGGTCTTACAAAAAAATTTTCATGTTCAAGTGCATCGATACGGTATTCAGAGTTCTTAACCATACCAGGTTTATCAGAGAACACTTTCTAATTAATATTTAAAATGGTAAATAAATCATCTTTTTGTTCAGACGAAAGTTCTTGGATTTCGACAACAATTTCCCTAAAACTGTCAGTCTTCACTTCACTAGACATTATGTTTTTCAGATAGTAAATTTCATAGAAGCTGGACAACCCATCGTTTCTGGATTCCAATTCTAGCAGTATTGACTCTACGTTAGTATCATGTACAGTTTCATTTTCTGCAAATTATTTCTAAAGTATTAAATTCCCTGTTCATTTTAACAATTCCATCTACATCTACATCTATACTCCGCGAGCCACCTTACGGTGTGTGGCGGAGGGTACTTATTGTACCACTATCTGATCCCCCCTTCCCTGTTCCATTCACGAATTGTGCGTGGGAAGAACGACTGCTTGTAAGTCTCCGTATTTGCTCTAATTTCTCGGATCTTTTCGTTGTGATCATTACGCGAGATATATGTGGGCGGTAGTAATATGTTGCCCATCTCTTCCCGGAATGTGCTCTCTCGTAATTTCGATAATAAACCTCTCCGTATTGCGTAACGCCTTTCTTGAAGTGTCCGCCACTGGAGCTTGTTCAGCATCTCCGTAACGCTATCGCGCTGACTAAATGTCCCCATGACGAATCGCGCTGCTTTTCGCTGGATCATGTCTATCTCTTCTATTAATCCAACCTGATAAGGGTCCCATACTGATGAGCAATACTCAAGAATCGGACGAACAAGCGTTTTGTAAGCTACTTCTTTCGTCGATGAGTCACATTTTCTTAGAATTCTTCCTATGAATCTCAACCTGGCGCCTGCTTTTCCCACTATTTGTTTTATGTGATCATTCCACTTCAGATCGCTCCGGATAGTAACTCCTAAGTATTTTACGGTCGTTACCGCTTCCAATGATTTACCACCTATGGCATAATCGTACTGGAATGGATTTCTGCCCCTATGTATGCGCATTATATTACATTTATCTACGTTTAGGGAAAGCTGCCAGCTGTCGCACCATGCATTAATCCTCTGCAGGTCCTCCTGGAGTACGTACGAGTCTTCTGTTGTTGCTACTTTCTTGTAGACAACCGTGTCATCTGCAAATAGCCTCACGGAGCTACCGATGTTGTCAACTAAGTCATTTATGTATATTGTAAACAATAAAGGTCCTATCACGCTTCCCTGCGGTACTCCCGAAATTACCTCTACATCTGCAGATTTTGAACCGTTAAGAATGACATGTTGTGTTCTTTCTTCTAGGAAATCCTGAATCCAATCACAAACCTGGTCCGATATTCCGTAAGCTCGTATTTTTTTCACTAAACGTAAGTGCGGAACCGTATCAAATGCCTTCCTGAAGTCCAGGAATACGGCATCAATCTGCTCGCCAGTGTCTACGGCACTGTGAATTTCTTGGGCAAATAGGGCGAGCTGAGTTTCACATGATCTCTGTTTGCGGAATCCATGTTGGTTATGATGAAGGAGATTTGTATTATCTAAGAACGTCATAATACGAGAACACAAAACATGTTCCATTATTCTACAACAGATTGACGTAAGCGAAATAGGCCTATAATTATTCGCATCTGATTTATGACCCTTCTTGAAAATGGGAACGACCTGCGCTTTCTTCCAGTCGCTAGGTACTTTACGTTCTTCCAGCGATCTACGATAAATTGCTGATAGAAAGGGGGCAAGTTCTTTAGCATAATCACTGTAGAATCTTAAGGGTATCTCGTCTGGTCCGGATGCTTTTCCGCTACTAAGTGATAGCAGTTGTTTTTCAATTCCGATATCGTTTATTTCAATATTTTCCATTTTGGCGTCCGTGCGACGGCTGAAGTCAGGGACCGTGTTACGATTTTCCGCAGTGAAACAGTTTCGGAACACTGAATTCAGTATTTCTGCCTTTCTTCGGTCGCCCTCTGTTTCGGTGCCATCGTGGTCAACGAGTGACTGAATAGGGGATTTAGATCCGCTTACCGATTTTACATATGACCAAAACTTTTTAGGGTTCTTGTTTAGATTGTTTGCCAATGTTTTATGTTCGAATTCGTTGAATGCTTCTCTCATTGCTCTCTTTACGCTCTTTTTCGCTTCGTTCAGCTTTTCCTTATCAGCTATGATTCGACTACTCTTAAACCTATGATGAAGCTTTCTTTGTTTCCGTAGTACCTTTCGTACATGATTGTTATACCACGGTGGATCTTTCCCCTCGCTTTGGACCTTAGTCGGTACGAACTTATCTAAGGCGTACTGGACGATGTTTCTGAATTTTTTCCATTTTTGTTCCACATCCTCTTCCTCAGAAATGAACGTTTGATGGTGGTCACTCAGATATTCTGCGATTTGTGCCCAATCACTCTTGTTAAGCAAATATATTTTCCTTCCTTTCTTGGCATTTCTTATTACACTTGTAGTCATTGATGCAACCACTGACTTATGATCACTGATACCCTCTTCTACATTCACGGAGTATAAAAGTTCCGGTCTATTTGTTGCTATGAGGTCTAAAACGTTAGCTTCACGAGTTGGTTCTCTAACTATCTGCTCGAAGTAATTCTCGGACAAGGCAGTCAGGATAATGTCACAAGAGTCTCTGTCCCTGGCTCCAGTTCTGATTGTGTGACTATCCCATTCTATACCTGGTAGATTGAAGTCTCCCCCTATTACAATAGTATGGTCACGAAACTTCTTCACGACGTTCTGCAGGTTCTCTCTGAGGCGCTCAATTACTACGGTTGCTGATGCAGGTGGTCTATAGAAGCATCCGACTATCATATCTGACCCACCTTTGATACTTAACTTAACCCAGATTATTTCACATTCGCATTCGCTAATAACTTCACTGGATATTATTGAATTCTTTACTGCTATAAATACTCCTCCACCATTGGCGTTTATCCTATCCTTGCGGTATATATTCCATTCTGTGTCTAGGATTTCGTTACTGTTCACTTCCGGTTTTAACCAACTTTCCGTTCCTAATACTATATGCGCACTATTTCCTTCAATAAGAGATACTAATTCAGGAACCTTGCCCTGGATACTCCTGCAGTTTACCAATATTACGTTAACTTTTCCTGTTTTTGGTCTCTGAGGACGGACGTTCTTTATCAACGATGATAATGTCCTCTCTGGTAAGCCGTCAGGTATTTTATCGTTTCGCTCAAGGGGGGGTCCCTCTAACCTAAAAAACCCCCGTGTGCACGCCACACGTACTCTGCTACCCTAGTAGCTGCTTCCGGTGTGTAGTGCACGCCTGACCTGTCTAGGGGGGCCCTACAGTTCTCCACCCAATAACGGAGGTCGATGAATTTGCAACCATTATAGTCGCAGAGTCGTCTGAGCCTCTGGTTTAGACCCTCCACACGGCTCCAAACCAAAGGACCGCGATCGACTCTGGGCACTATGCTGCAGATATTAAGCTCAGCTTGCACTCCGCGTGCGATGCTGGTTGTCTTCACCAAATCAGCCAGCCGCCGGAAGGAACCAAGGATGGCCTCAGAACCCAAGCGGCAGGCGTCATTCGTTCCGACATGTGCTACTATCTGCAGCCGGTCACACCCAGTGCGTTCAATAGCTGCCGGAAGGGCCTCCTCCACATTACGGACGAGACCCCCCGGCAAGCACACCGAGTGCACACTGGCATTCTTCCCCGACCTACCCGCTATTTTCCTGAGGGGCTCCATAACCCGCCTAACGTTGGAGCTCCCTATAACTAATAGGCCCGCCCTCTGTGACTGTCGGGACCTTGCCGGAGAATCGGCCACTGGCCCAACAGGCGAGGCATCCTGTGGTGGCTCGGAAACGATGTCATCACCACTAGGAAGCACCCCGTACCTGTTGGAAAGGGGTAAGGCAGCTGCCACGCGGCCAGATCCCACCTTCGCCTTTCGGCCAGGCACGCGCGAGTCCACCACTGTCCGCCATTCACCCTGGAGTGATGGCTGACCGGTAAGATGCTCACTGCCGGAAGACGCAGCGACATCAGGGGTTCCATGTGATTCCAAGGCCACCGAAGTAGGCATAGGTCTCACCACAGTTGCCCCAACGCCACTACGAGCCGACGCCTGCGCCTCGAGCTCGATGAGCCTAACAGACAAAGCCTCCACCTGCCCCCGAAGAGTGGCCAATTCTCCTTGCGTCCGCTCACAACAACCACAGTCCCTACACATGACTACGTTTACCCTACTCTATACGGTGACAAATTCCCAAGATAATCTTCTGATGAGCTACTCTGATAATCAAGAAACACTCACTGAAATACGAGACGCGAAAACTACGCTAGGTTTTCCCAGAAAAACTATTTAAAAGCTAAGCGCAGCAAATAAGTACAAAAACGCTTTATACAAACAGTACTCGCTGCTGCTGGTGCTCTCGCTCTGGCTGTCACAAGACAACTGCTGATTCAAGTGACTAGTGGCTAACGGCCGCGAAACAAACAAAAGACGGTTTTAGGGCGCTTTCTGTTCTAAACGATCAAGAAAACACTAAGAAATCTAACACGAAAACTACGTAAAGTTTTATCAAGAACTGTTAGTTACTATGCAGAGCAGATAAACACAAATAGAATCCCTTCCTTAGTGGAAGGTCGTAAACAAAATGCAAAAAAAAAAAAACGCTTTATACAAACAGTACTCGCTGCTGCTGGTGCTCTCGCTCTGGCTGTCACAATCTAAAAATATCCTTTCTTTGTAAAGCCAGTCAATACCTAGGATCATTTCTGCTCTTAATTCAGGTACAACTAAGAAGTCATGTTCAAACTTTTGCCCTTGTATCTCAAATTCAGTCAGTACCTGCATACGAATGGTCTTACTGGATTTGCCAGTTGCTCCTATAATCGTTACTCCATTCACAGACATTATGACAAATCCTGGTTTACTCGAGATATGCTCAAAAACCGACTCTGAAATGGCACTAATTTGAGATCCACTATCCAACAGTACTTGTAAAACAATCGCACAAATTTTTATTGAGATAATGGTTTGTTTAGTAACCCTATGTTCTGTTTGTTACTGTTCTTCCCACAACAAATCCTGTTCGACTATTATGTCATTCCTGGAAATGTTACCCATGGACCTTTCCTGTATGTCTAGTGGCTTTTTTGGTGACTTGATCTCTATGTCTTTAGAGATCTGTAGCAGTTTTTGTCTTTCTATAATGTTATCAGACGGTTCTTTTGGTTTCGGAATTTCAAATTCCTTCATAACTGTAAGTAAGGCTTGCCCCACTATAGTATAATCTGGAGGTTTTTACAAGTCGTGCCCCAACACCATATTATCTGGTGGTTTTTTCGGTTTCAATTCAATTACGCCTTCTGGATTTTGTTTCCAAAAAATTTCATGTCCTTTTTCATACTTATTTTCGGTGAAAGTGTATTCATTCCTATCTGTTTCTATGCATTCTTCCCCACTTGAACTATAACTGAGTTGTTCATCATTATCAGATTCAAGTAAGAATGCAACTTTTGAGCAATGAGGTAAATCATCAACAGATGTTTTAATAGCTTCCGTTTTCTGATTACCTCCTACATATAGCGTTTGATTTATGTTCTCAGGCACTTTTTCGGTATCACTTTGAATGACATCGGCTTTTATTTCATATTTTGTATAATTGTCATCTACTTCAGTAATTCGCAATCCATCTTCCTCCTTATCATTATTTGTGAATGATTGTGCAAGATTCATATCCATTTTTACTTCATCTGTAGCACTAATTTTATTTATACTGGCCCTGACACTCTTTTCCTGTTACTCCCTTTAATAATGGTCGCTCACTACACCTTTCGCGGCCCCTTCGTTTCTTTCATTTTTCTCTTCTACTAATACTGTACACGTACTTTGCGCACACTTCCTATATTCCCTTAATTTCTACTTACTAAATTCTCCTCTACTCCTACGCCTTCCCGTTTTTAACGTCACTGGTTGCATAAATATTTCCATTTTCAGTCACATCTTTCCGCTCCGTTTCATTCCCTAACATTGCGTTCTTGCACAATCCTGCTTTCTGATTATCTCTGTTACATAACATGTTCATACTGTTCCCAGTTTCGTAGTCATTTACTCTCGAAACCAGTCTACTGAATTCTTCGATACCACTAGCGTCATTCGCTACAGCTATCTTGTCCGCACGACGACCATTTCTCTGCCCCTGTCAGTGCAATGTACGGTGCTGCCTGGAGCGCCAGCGCCAACCCTTTGACTTCTCACAGGATGATGACCTGTCCACACCACCGTCTGTCACTCCACGTGCCACGATTAACACTGGTTTTACTTTCGGTAGCTCACTGCTTGCGTTCATTACTCTTATTATATCGGAATGATTTCTTTACCTTGGGCCTGAAATCACTATCCCCGTGAATCTGGCGCTTAACAAACACGGTTTTTAGTTTTCCGGTTTACCTCTATCTTGAAAATTTTGCTGCACGAACCCCCTACCGCGAACCGAAACATTACCTCTTCCCCTGCCACGACACCTCTGTACTAGGTTTGCTCGAAACCTTTCGTTTCCTGTTTGTTCCTCGAGGTCATTGTTTTCCCTCGATCGGTTAGTATTGTTCGGACGGAGTTCACGATTCCCTTTCCAATGGTTCTCGTCCTCAACTATTTCTAAAAATGCTGAAAAGCTTCTGTGGTTACTTCCTACGTACCTTTTTGAATCCTCAGGGAGTTTTCCCAAAGTTCCCACACAATTTCACATTCAGTTCGTCTAGATTTTCGATGAATTAACTTTCGATACCATGCTTCACAAAACTCTTTCATGGAATTTCTTCCCCTGACATCATACATCCTATCCATAATAAATTCTCTCCAGAGGTAACCCTGTTTCTGCTCAGACCAATATTCTTCAATGAAATTTCTTTTGATTTCTTCAAATGACATTTGATTTGTATCTAGGTTCAACCCCAATCTTTTAGCATCGCCTGCTAAAGCACTGATAATTATCTTAATTTTTTCATGGTCTGTCAAATAGTTAGGAAAATTTCTTTATCAGTTTTCCACAAAGTCAAGAGGATGCCACCCATTATGCTTTTTAGCGGGGTCGAACCTTTCTTCGCCCTTTTATAATTTACTGTAAATTACTTTCTCATTAACATGATTGGGGTTTTCTTTTATTGTTCTTTCCAAGTCACACACTTTGCCTTGGATTTGGGAAGTGTTGTGCTCGCTATTCTTTTCGCAGGTAGTACTTTGTTGGCACAATTCCCTTCCTGTTTCTATCACCGATTGTCTTATTTGAACAAACTCTGTGTTACATTCTTTTAATACTTCAGATTTAAGACCGGACATTTTTTCGTCAACGTTCATTACAACTAGTGGTTCTACTTGGTCTTAAAGTTTTATTATTTCTGAATCAAATCTTTCATTGATGTCGTTAATTTGTCCTTGAATATTAACAACATTACAGTTGAGAGCATCAACTTCAAATTTAAGGTCCGTAATAGCATTACTCACCATGCCTACTTTTGTGTCCACCTTTTCGATTTGTTTACTGATTTTTATTCCTTGCATTTCGATCTGTTTACTCTGTGTTTGTTCCAGTGTCCTAGTTTGGTTATTAATTTCACTGCTCTGTGCTGCAATCTGTTTATTAATGTCAGTACTATAAGCTCCTATTTTCTGACCCTGTGCTGTAATCTGTGTAGACAATATATTAACAAATGTGTCATATTTGTTGACTTTTCGCTTTACGATTCTGCTGCACCTTCGTATTCAAATGCTACTTTTCGCTGGTCAGTTACTTCCCCTTTGATTTTCGGTGAATCAAACATATCCGTTGACTCGTTTGTATATCCACTATCTTCAATTGGATCGTCTTTCATATCTTGTCTTACGTGTGCTACATTCATGGTTTGAATTTGGTCGTTTATATGTGTGTGGTATTTCACATGATCTTGTTGCCGTTGTATGGCGTCATCTATAAGTGTACTTGTCGAACTACTACCCGCTAGCACATTTTGCACGCTCCCATGCAGCTTTCTTGTTTTATTTTCAGGTTTTCATCCATCTTAGTTCTTGTTATATTTTTATACCTTAAACTTTCAAACTTAGGTAACTTTCTGTTATTTTTTTTTTTTTTTTGTGTTACAGGTTCGTGCCACTTGACGTTTTGTGCTTGATCTACTTTTGTATTACTCGTAATATTTACGACTTTTACAGTCTCTAACAGTAAAATTAAATGACATCCTGTCACGTCACACCAAATATAGCACATACGGCCCAAAAGCCAAATACAGCACTATACTATGCTGTCTGTTATACCGGAATACTGCGTATTACCAAAAATGGTATTTCAATGCAGCAAATATTACCCTCTGGAAGGATTTGAGTAAATTGACCATGAGTTGAGTAATGGGTTTGGATTATCGAACCTGAATATAATATAACAATAGAAACCAGAAACCTACAGATTGGATTTTGGAAAATATCTTAAGTAACAAAGTTTACTTAAATGAAATAAAATACGGTCGCCAGCCTAATTAGGCATAGTAACATGAACTTTACTTGTAATGAATATGTATTCAATTTTGGTAAAGGAAAGCTACAATTACTTCTCTCCCAGGTTTGTCTATGAAAGTCTACTATAATCAGATAAGTGTGGCAGTAAATACCAGCAGTTATACATAATATGTGCAACCTCTCACAGGAACAATTGACACTTTATCTTTTCTCAACAGTAATACTTTGTCATATATTAGTTATCTCAACATCAAATCTTGTGAAAGACACTACTATACCAAAATTGGACATGGACATAGTCCTGTTTCAATAGTTACTTTTCATATAGTACAAAGATAATTATAAGTCACTTGCAGTGGGACTTTTACGCTCTCTATGAGACAATCTTATTTCTATTTTTTTGTAACAAATGCAATTACAGTGACTTTATCTTTCATAGCCGAAGACTTGGACAGTGGCCCTCAAACTGTCATTCCAGTTTTTATTACACAAAGCACACAAAACTCTAGAATTACTTCATAATGCAATTAGTAAAGTCGTTGTTCAAGAACGTTTCTTCATATTAAGCAACACCAAAGTGGGGATTCTCAGCTGACCATTGCACTAAAATAAACTAAACACACAGTTCTGAAACAATTTGTAAGATGTAAATTTAGGTATTACTCTTTCACAGATTTCACTCACCTTGCAGAACTTTTAAAACAGTTAATGCCGGTGATCTTCTATACAGGTTCTTAAGTATGACTTTAAATGCAGTTTACTCTAACTAACCTCAAAATATGGTATTTCCTTTTGTCATTAGCGCTACTAGTAATTTTCACTGAGAGAATTAAATGCAGTTAATCTTTGAATCATAAATACTTTGACTTCAAACAAATTAAACATTAAGGGGGTTTTCATAAATGCAATTCTAAGTACCTCCCTCGATTGCAATGAAACCCACAGTATTTCTATATATATTGTTCCATTCAGTGTTAAGCAACACCAACAATCACTAATTTTCAATCGTTTTTCACATACAGGATATTCGGATATTAGGAATTATGTGGAATGGATCCTAAGAGGTGTGATGAGAGGAACCAATCCAAGGTTCGGACACACAGTTTAATATAATTTGCCTTATTATTTAAAATTAAACAACACTTAAATGTACTGGCTCATACTTTGACATAAATATGGCCTCTTAAATTTGCTGAAGTGATGGCGCAATATTGGTGGGGAGTACATGGTGGCTACCTCATCTTTTCTCTGGATGTTGTTTGCTCTATTACTTTCTTGTTAGCAACGACATTACCAACACAAGAGCCTTTTCCAATTGTACAGCACCATTTTAGAGTCGTACACACATCCGAGACTTTCCATATTAAACCAGGTACTGGATGCCTCACTCGGCACTTGCGCTGTTCACTCACTTGCTGCTGAGACTAAACTGTCCAGTAGCTAGCTGCTGACTGACTGTGGTCTGTCACTTGGCGCCCAGACTCAGCGCCACACCCACCTTTTAGCCCGCGCCAACCACTTTTTTGGCGCACACCAACTCACTTCCATTGCAAATGGGAAATACCGTTGCTTTTCATGTTTTACAATGCAAGTCCCTAGGTATGAACCAGCCTTGTACATAGCTGTGAACAAACATCTTATAAAAATCTTAATATTTAAATGCATTAACATGTTACCACAAAAGCCACATATTTATATAACATCTTCCTCCAATTAATACAAAGAATTTAAATAGTAAAGACAAAACATTTAACACAACTTTCCACTTCATTACAGTAGGTCAGTGACATTACATAGTGAAAATTACATTCTTGACATTGAACAGAACTAATTAGTACAAAATATTTACAGTATTAATTACGGTGTTACAGGTGCAACCTCGTAACAAAATTACACAATTTAGGAAGTGATTTGAATAAGGAACGTGGTATGAAACGGGTATCTGCCAAAACAGTCATCGCATACATGAGTGCAATATTAGGAATCAGTCGAAAGGGAACACAGAGCCATCATTTATTCTGCCACTAGCCGGCCGGTGTGGCCGTGCGCTTCTAGGCGCTTCAGTCTGGAACCGCGTGACCGCTACGGTCGCTGGTTCGAATCCTGCCTCGGGCATGGATGTGTGCGATGTCCTTAGGTTAGTTAGGTTTAAGTAGCTCTAAGTTCTAGGGAACTGATGACCTCAGATGTTGTCCCATAGTGCTCCGAGCCATTTGAACCATTTGATATTCTGTCACAGTGACAGATGAGTTTAAATGTAGAGGTCGTCATTCACTTTTAGACATCAGTTTGGAAACTCTCCACAACGCAGGCAAACTCTTGTAGTTTCCTTACGTTGTAACTGTTTTTTTATTTAAAATCATCCACCGTGTGTAGCGTGTTATGGTAGCCAGCTGTAACAAAATGTTTTACACCGTGCGATGTCTAGTTTTCTGCGGGAGGAGGTGTATCAGAGTGTCTTAATGTCAGTTTAGGTCCTGGCACAGACCTCGAAGTTGTGGCAGAAAATCAAAATGTATGGCAGTGTACAAAGCGTGTTAGAAAACAATGTTTCAAAGAATGACACAGGGTCAGAGGGAGCGTCTTTTGCAACAGTGTAGCGTGTGGGATATAGCCATCACCCTGCAGTACGGGTGATGAAACCTTAAACTGCCCTCTGCAATGGCTCAAAAGCTGTATATTTAATAGAATCGTCCCGCACAGGCAGCAGCAGCGGATTGACAAGTATATTCGATGATGGATGGGGTGTCCCATTAGGATTGCTATTCTGGGGAGCATCGCAACAACTCTCTCTTTGCCCCACATCAGCATCGCAGCTATGTGTCATCGCACCTGCGACGGTGCCTAGGTTAGTTCCATATCGTATGAAGTTAGTGAAGCTTTTATAGTTTGCAATTTTTCTGTGTTGGATGGTGCACAATAGCGATGATAGCATGTTGGACTGACAGATGTGAGTGGATGCGGATCTTCTTCGGCTGTAGTATCTGTATCTAGTTTGGCGATGTACCCCATTTCGCACATTTCCAGCGAATGGTCAAAACACGGTCCTGTTGCACTAACTCAGGTCGTTCTGTTTCTCCATGGGTTGCAGAAGGTGGTGGATATGTCTGTCTCCAACTTATGCTCAGTTCCGACTTAAATTGGAACGATCACATGCGCAAAGCTGCACAAATGGAAGCAGTTGCAAGATGCATAGGGGTTGACTAAAACCACAATGGAATTTTACTGTAGCAGCCAGGTTCGGAAAGGTGACTCGTTTCGAGATGTTGGAGTGCCATAAATATGATTGAGTAGTGCTTGTAATCATTAAAGGTATTGTCAATAGGATCCAACGCAGGTATGTGCTTGAATGGAAAGACGTGATTCCAAATCATAGACATCATTTCTAGCGGATAGCATAACACTAGAGATCTGAAAAGCTAGTGTACATTTTCTTACGACCTCAATCAGCACACTATTACTACTGTTTGTGATGCTCTTCAATCAACCATCGCCTATAGCTCAGTGGATGTATCACCAAACCTCTGACATGGGATGAAGACAGAATGCGCTACAAATACTGTAGAAATATCTAGCTGCGGTGGCGTGAGGGCTTTGCAGATAACGGTTTCATACCACGTTCCTTAGCCGAATCGCTTTCTAAATTGGGTAATTTTGTTAGAAGGTTGCACCGTCGACTTCGTGTTAGCGCGCTGTTGCTCTGACAATATATACTCCTACGATTGCCGTCACAGTATTTGTCTGGACAAAAAACTAACTCATTCAGAGGTAATGTCGTACCTCGATTTATAAAGCCAGTATAGCTTTTAACATGGATGCTTGCGTGCACCTGCAGAACCAAGATCGCTTGTGACAGTAACACACAGTAGTTGTTGAGATCGAGTTTTTGTTTACATCTGGCGGTTAAACCCCTCTCTGTTGGACACGGTGGTAGCACTCACAAGAAAAACTTATGAGATATGTCCACCCATGGTTGATTTTCTTTCAGTGGTATTTCGTATCGGCTGCCAAGAATTCTTCGGGGTTGTATTGTAGGGAAGCAGCCTACTCACGCCATATATAATTCGTGAGCTTTCCAATGTGTGCCTGCCTAGTCCGCTCTAACTAGCTATGATGTCACGAATGTTGCGCAATACCTTAAAAGTGAAGTAAAGCTATGATGTCACGAATGTTGCGCAATACCTTAAAAGTAAAGTAAATAATCTGAAGAGCTGATAGCATGTCAGGAGTGATGCTAAAATAATAATGTGTTAAGTTTCAGTTTAATAACTTTAACAGTTTTCGAATCGTTTGCCTTCTTGTGGGCCGGGAGGCATTTGAGCGTCCGGTCGCCGGAATTGTGTAGACTTTTTGCCGTTGCATTTTACTGCTGCTTGAAGCTCTGTTATTAAGGTGCATTATGGTACTGGTCGTTTCATTTGCATCCCAACCCCAACAAAACGACCAGTACCATAATGCACCTTAATAACAGAGCTTCATACAGAAAACTACAGCTTTCCCTGAATGACCGGCATATCAGACATGAAGATAAGCCCAAATATTTGGGAGTAAAATTAGACCGCACACTAACGTTTAGCTCTCATCTGGAAGAAACCAAACAGAAATTAAAATCTCGAAATGCCATTATGTCTAAACTGGCCGGAACATCATGGGGGTGTGGAGCTAATACACTGAGGACGTCAGCATTAGCCCTCGTGTACAGCGTGGCAGAATATTGTTCACCAGTCTGGGCGAAAAGTGCGCATGTAAATAAAGCAGACACCCAATTGATAGAGACGATGAGAATTATCTCGGGCACACTTCGGGCTACCCCACGTGAGTGGCTCCCAGTCCTTGCCAACATAGAACCCCCTGATATAAGGCGCTCCATGGCGACCTCAAGAATATATAGGAAGATCGTACACAATCCACAACTCCCTATACACCAAGACTTATCACCCATCAACAGGCTAAAATCTAAGTCCCCCTTTTGGAAGATTGGCAGGGAATTACAGGACTTCGACCCAAAGCTAGCCTGGGGGGAATCATGGCGCAAAGGGACACACAAGAACCAAAAGCTTATCGATGACCCCAGCAAGAAGATAAATGGTTTTGGTCTCCCTCGGAAGCTCTGGGTTGCCTTAAATCGCCTTAGAACAAGCGTGGGAAGATGCAAACATCTAATGAATAAGTGGGGACTTGCGGAGAGTCCCGTGCGTGAATGTGGTGAAATCCAGACAATGGACCGCCTACTGGTGTGTGAAGTGGTAGGATATAGTGGTGAACTGAAGGACATACATTACCTGCCTGACCTAGCCATAGACTGGCTCAAAACTATAAGTAGAATTGTGTAGTGTTGTAATTTCCTGGTGGATTGTAATGACACTGTAATATTTGCCTTGTATATGCCGAACGAATAAATAAAAAACAGTTTTCGAAATTTTGACGTTCTACATAAAAAATCATCGGTGCAACAGGAAGGGGCTAGAAACTTCAAAATTTATATTCGGACTCCTTTTTCATTGCAATTTGATGGAAACAGCATGCTCGATCTCACAAAGTAATATTTTGGTTGAAATTCATGATTTTTTGTTTTTGTGTCATAAAAGTACGGAAGGAAGATAGATTAAGTAAGTGATTGGATAAAGCTAGGATGTTTAGATTTAGGTAGAATGGCGATACGCTGTAATAACAAAGATGTGAGAAGTTTCTAAAAGGTAGCTATAAAACTATAGCTCTAGCGTCGCTCCAAAGGGCAAGTTCAGAGCTCATCTATTGCGTGCAGTACAACTAAAATAATTCTCTCGCCAAAAGTATTTAACCTAGCCACATTAGAATGTTATTATAGATACCTACCTGAGTGCTGATTGCACAATTGAATCGAGAGCTTCATTGGCCTTCAGTGAATGAAGCAATTAATTATTTAGTAACTTGAAGAGGTGTTTTACTAGCCCGAGTGGATGGTCAAGAAGGCAAATGCTGTCGGCTGCGACTTTGGCGGTCCGCACCGCGGCTATATAAATAAGAGCGTGCGAGCAAGAGTAGGGCCCCAGTTCTCTTCTAGATTCGTATCAGCGCGCACTCCGTGTCGGAAGCCGCATCGTGTTTGTGCAGTTGCCAGTAACAGCCGTGGATATCATCATATTATGTAACTCGGTATGCACGTAACAATGAATTTGCATTGAGATAAAGAGTTAATAATGGAACGACTTCAGTGATTTATTCTCAGTTTGCGTGTGTCGTATTTTCACGTATCGCCACAGGACAGACCACCTACCATTACTAGCGTGGCGTTTGATGAGTTTTAACATAAACTTTGGCGAGCATTCAATTTGAACACTGAGATGGATAACGATTATTGAACAGTTTCGTTATCTAGGGATAATAGGATCCGTGCAATAGACTCTGAACAGCTCTGATAGTACGATAGCTGGTATGGGTAATCATTTGTGTGGAATTTTAGGCTTTATCATTTTCAGAATATAGTGAAAGTTGTTATAGTAAACTGCATTTTCTATGAATCCCAGACTTCATCCTAAATCCTCAAAGTAATGAAAATCAATAATCAACAACTTTTATTCTCCATCAGAGTGAGCACAGTGAACTCTAATTACAGGCATCACGTTTTTGCTAATTACTTTCTGGTTGCCAACATTTAGTTAGAGAGCTTGTGTAGAGAACAGCAACATATTTAACATAATAATAACTTAAATTTTCCACTCACTGCCCTACAGTATGGCCGTGGTCCATGGACCTGTTCTACCCCTGACGTTTCGTCCAAAGCCACGTTGGACATCTTCAGATGTGCTGCTGGTTCTGCTGAGTCTTGCCCAGCTGACGAGTCGGACGTCGAGGAACGGCCTAAATACCGTGGAAAGTGGGTGTGGTCTAAATTCCACGTGAGAGCAGAGATAAACCTTGTCAAGGATAAAATATAACTATCAATCATAGTACGTCAAAGATAAATTCTTCTCATCGACTCTGTAGCGCCACTGTCCATATATCACTGAGTTTCGTAGCTTCTGTAGGCGTCCCGGTGGTCCCTGTCGCCTACGGTGGACTGGATGGCCGAGTGGTGACCTCTCCAGTTGTCAGGATGCTAGGAAATGGCTATATAAGCGCCAGAAACGCCAAAGAAACATTATTAATTCAAAACACCTTTATTCCTGCCGAGTACAATGTGGCTTGGTGATATCAACGACCTTCCCCGAGTCCTCGCTGACTCGTAGCGATGACACCAGATCCGGGCCGCACAGTCTTGCTAGCGTAGCGCCGCGTGCTGTGACGTAGCGGAGGAATGTCCTTACTTGGGCCGCGCGTGGATGGCGGCGCCCGGCTGGCTGGTCGGCTCGCGGCGGCCCGTAGAGGCTCCGGGTTGGAGTCCCCGGCGCTGTCGACACCAGAAGCGTTCTCGTGGTGCGGAGTGTACTCTATCCCACCCCGTCTTCTTCCCTGCTCCTCCTGGTGGCTAGTCCGCGGTGGACGGGCGGAACCGGCTGCAGTCCCCAGCGTCGTCGGCTCACCCGGTTGTGACGGCGGATGCACAGGGCCTAGGCCCCGCACGATCTCGACAACGGCTCACTGATGTGGTCAGCATTGGCGGCGAACGAGTCTGCCGCGATGTCTGCTAATCCTGGGTTGATGATTGACAGCGGCAGCAGAGAGGACCAGAACTGATACTGTCCCCTCACGTCTGCTGCTGGATGGGCCGCCCTTACTGCAACATCTCCTTAATAAAGATTAACACGTCGATCACCGAGCTGAGCGCTATGCAGGGACCCAGTACACATCTAACTGCAAGTCTAACTGCGAGAGCGAGTGTCTTGTTGCTATCAAAGCTGGCGTATGTAAAGGAAGCACGAGCGACGTCCTGACGTCATGCTCGTTTGTAATGAACGCATTCGTTCCACTTATACAGCTGATTAATCTGTCGTACTCGCCCCTTAGGTGTTCTTGCGACAGAGTTACGTGTTGTTGCGGCAGACGTACGCGAAGTTGTGAAATGCAGTACAGCTGACGCTATACCCCTGTCTTGCACTCTACAAAAGTCTCCGTCTAACACAAACCCACGTGCTAAGCAATTCTCTCTCGCCTGTTGTGTGTAACCAGGCCATTGCCCCTGCGTGACGACACATTCCGATATATGCGCAGTCCTCTTAGCTCTTGGCTAACCTACTGCCTCTCACTCTCGGCATAGGCAATGGAACTTTGACAATATTCCGCGTTTCCAACTCTTTACTATTCCGCGACGCTACACATCCCCATCCTTTAAGAAAATTCGTCCCGAATTTTACAATTCTGGACTTACTGGTTGTGCACTCCATACTTCCTTATACTCTACAGGTATCTTACGACTACTCCTTCAACACTGTCAAACTTTTCTTATCCGCTAATAATCTGATTCCAATGTTATCATTGGTTATCTATTTATATTACGTTCCACTATTCCCGATTCATCCCATTGGTATTTGATGTACGGTTGTTATTTCAGAACGAGACATCTTTTTCCGTATACAAAAGTAAGTTGCACAAATAAACACTAGAACTAAGATTATGCTAGTCGTTGACACACCAAATATAATTGTGTTTTGCTTACGTTTCTCCTGATATTGCTGCACGTGCTGCAGTAGTGGATTAACTGAGATCTGCTATTTTTCTGAGATAATCAGGCTATCTAAAGATTGTAGCAATGTGGGATCCAGGGACTCGTTAATAAACCTTAGGTTCTGATGAGGCAATATGTGCGGTTGTTCCTCTGGATAATACAAGATAGGCTGTGTCACGTTAATCATTGTTGTACCCGTGAAAGTAGCTGGTAGGTGAAAATGCTTCCCCACTGTTTCACATCCGGTGCCATTAGTCAATAACCCACTGCCCTGCAATTCAAGCTTTGATATATCTGTCAATCTACCATTTCTGTAACAAGTGACAACTACGGTCTCTAGTTCGAACACAGAGTAAATCCAATGTTCCCCAACTTTCTGAAATTTCGGTCTCGGAAGTAACACCTTCTTTTCGCACTCTAAGGTTCCCATATTCCCGAAGAACAACTGCATCTCCTGCTTTGCTGGACAAAAAAACACTTCCCCTGAAACAGTCTGTCAAACCTTCCGTAGACATTACCACATGAGCACTCCTCCGTCTTGACACTAACAACACTTCCCAGGTTTGCACTTGCACCCACTTCCCAACTCCTCTGCCACAGTGTAGCAGTACCAGACTGACGAAAAGTTTCCCGGGCCACATCCAGGCACGGCACCTGAGGGAAAAGGAAGCCATGTCAATCGCTTCCTTCCTTACCACGTCTAAAACACACAAATGACAAGCAAAAACTACACATATCCTATTACCTAATAACAATAAATACCACATGTTCCTCCCCGAGGACACTTAATCTACTTATCCCTAGACCTAACATCAAATGGTTCAAATGGCTCTGAGCACTATGGGACTTAACATCTATGGTCATCAGTCCCCTAGAACTTAGAACTACTTAAACCTAACTAACCTAAGGACATCACACAACACCCAGTCATCACGAGGCAGAGAAAATCCCTGACCCCGCTGGGAATCGAACCCGGGAACCCGGGCGCGGGAAGCGAGAACGCTACCGCACGACCACGAGCTGCGGACTAGACCTAAGTGCGTAAGGAACGTTCCTCTGCTGTTCTTTTAGCTTCGGTACCCTCACACCCTTTGTTACTGCTGGAGGAATCTGCGGTAACGCATCCACTGCGTCCTTAAACGGCTTAATCCTACTCACATGAACTACTGACGACTTGGTTGGTAACTGCAACTTTACGTTCACTGGAGACACTATTTCATTTACCTGATACGGTCCAGAATATTTCGTCAAAAACTTCTTCGTTTTACCCTTCGGAATATAAGGAATAGCCAACAATACCCATTGACAATTCTGTATTGCGGCAGTTTACCTGTTCTTTGCCCAATACTCTCTTGTTTCTCCAAAGCTTTACTATTAGCACGCCACACTCTTTGCCAAATCTCCGTCAATATCTTGGCGAAATTCTTCACTGACTCATGACTCATCCTGTGAACCTACCGGAGGTTTGAGCGCATCAAATGGTGATGGCATTACCTCATAGGGAGATAGCCCCTTTCCTGTATGAACTTTCGCGTTATATGCGCTTGTCAAAAGATTTAAATACACGTCCCAATCCGTGCGTTCTGAATTTACGTAGTGACTAATCATCAGTGGTTCATGGTGTGGGTTCCTGTAGTCATGTCCTAGTTCATGAACCACGGGCAACGTATGAGAGGCCAAGTAAGTGGTCCCGACAGTCGGGATACCAGTTACTTTGGAATAAGGCTGGGCATCTCGGGCATATTCTGAGTCGTGGTCACCTTTGTGCTCATACGGCAAAGACTACCAAATCCACCGGTTAGTCCCTCAGCCGTTAGGGGTAAAACCCAATGGGACTCGGGGCAAGTAAGGCTAGCAACCTGCTTCCCTGGTACTTTAAATATGATGCTGGCAACAATCAGAGCAAAATGCCTCGGACCTTTGGAGGTGACGGAGTCCCACCTCTAACTGACAAACCAGGGACTCCTGAGATACGACTTGGCAAACAAATGGTAATGAGATTGAGAGCTATTAATATCAATGGGGGCTACTCTGGGAAGAAGGTAGAGCTGGCAGAGGCTGCAAGTAAGATGGGGCTGGACGTTTTAGCTGTTAGTGACATAAGGGTAAGGAGTGAGAAAGAAGAGGAAGTGGGAGAATACAAGGTCTACCTGTCAGGAGTCAAAGCAGGAATAGCACAATGGGGTGTAGGGCTTTACATCAGGAAAGAAATGGAACCCAGCGTAGTTGCAATAAGGTATGTAAACGAACGACTGATGTGGATAGATTTGACAGTGTCTAGCAAGAAATTTAGGATTGTGTCAGTATATTCGCATTGTGAAGGGACAGATCAAGATAAGATAGATAGTTTTTGTGAGGCACTCAGTGATGTAGTTGTTAGAGTAAAGGACAAGGACAGTGTTCTGCTCATGGGTGATTTTAACGCCAGGATTGGAAATCGAACAGAAGGGTATGAACAGGTTATGGGTAAATTTGGAGAGGATATGGATGCCAACAGGAACGGGAAACAACTCTTGGATTTCTGTGCCAGTATGGGCTTAGTAATCACAAACTCCTTTTTTAAACATAAGAACATTCACCGGTATACTTGGGAAGGCAGGGGAACCAGATCTGTCATTGACTATATAATAACAGATCAGGAATTCAGGAAGGCTGTGAGGGACACACGTGTATTCAGGGGATTCTTCGATGACACTGATCATTATTTAATCTGCAGTGAAATTGGGATTGTGAGGCCGAAAGTGCAGGAGGTCAGGTCCATATGCAGGAGGATAAGAGTGGAGAAACTTCAGGATAAGGAAATCAGGCACAAGTACATAACAGCGATCTCAGAAAGGTACCAGTTAGTTGAATGTAGTCAATTACAGTCATTGGAAAAGGAATGGACAAGGTACAGGGACACAGTACTAGAAGTGGCTAAAGAAGGTCTTGGAACAGTTGTGTGTAAAAGTAGGATGAAGCAAACAGCTTGGTGGAATGATACAGTCAAGGCAGCCTGTAAAAGGAAAAAGAAGGCGTATCAAAAATGGCTACATACCAGAACCCAGGTAGACAGAGAAAGTTATGTTGAAGAAAGAAACAAAGCCAAACAGATAATTGCAGCATCCAAGAAGAAATCGTGGGAAGACTTTGGAAACAGGTTGGAGACTATGGGTCAAGCTGCTGGAAAACCATTCTGGAGTGTAATTAGCAGTCTTCGAAAGGGAGGTAAGAAGGAAATGGCTAGTATTTTGGACAGGTCAGGAAAACTGCTGGTGAATCCTGTGGATGCCTTGGGCAGATGGAGGGAATATTTTGAAGAGTTGCTCAATGTAGGTGAAAATGCGATCAGTAATGTTTCAGATTTCGAGGTAGAATGGGATAGGAGTGATGATGGAAATAGGATCACATTTGAGGAAGTGGAAAAAATGGTCAATAGATTGCAGTGCAATAAAGCGGCTGAGGTGGATGAAATTAAGTCGGAACTAATCAAATACAGTGGAATGTCAGGTCTTAAATGGCTACACAGGATAATTGAAATGGCCTGGGAGTTGGGACATGTTCCATCAGACTGGACAAAAGCAGTAATCACACCAATCTTTAAACATGGAAACAGAAAAGACTGTACAGAGGTATCTCTTTTATCAGCGTTGTGGGTAAAATCATCTCAGGTATTGTTGAAAGGAAAGTGCGAGTATTAGTTGAGGACCAATTGGATGAAAATCAGTGTGGGTTTAGGCCTTTTAGAGGTTGTCAGGACCAGATCTTTAGCTTACGGCAAATAATGGAGAAGTGTTATGAGTGGAACAGGGAATTGTATCTATGCTTTACAGATCTAGAAAAGGCATATGACCGGGTTCCTAGGAGGAAGTTATTGTCTGTTCTACAAGATTATGCAATAGGAGGCAAACTTTTGCAAGCAATTAAAGGTCTTTGCATGGATAGTCAGGCAGCAGTTAGAGTTGACGGTAAATTGAGTTCATGGTTCAGAGTAGTTTCAGGGGTAAGACAAGGCTGCAACCTGTCTCCACTGTTGTTCATATTATTTATGGATCATATGTTGAAAACAATAGACTGGCTGGGTGAGATTAAGATATGTGAACACAAAATAAGCAGTCTTGCATATGCGGATGACTTAGTTGTGATGGCAGATTCGATTCAAAGTTTGCAAAGTAATATTTCAGAGCTAGATCAGAAATGTAAGGACTATGGTATGAAGATTAGCATCTCCAAAATGAAAGTAATGTCAGTGGGAATGAAATATAAATGGATTGAGTGCCAAATAGGAGGAACAAAGTTAGAACAGGTGGACGGTTTCAAGTACTTACGATACATATTCTCACAGGATGGCAACATAGTGAAAGAACTGGAAGCGAGGTGTAGCAAAGCTAATGCAGTGAGCGCTCAGCTACGATCTACTCTCTTCTGCAAGAAGGAAGTCAGTACCAAGACTAAGTTATCTGTGCACCGTTCAGTCTTTCGAGCAACTTTGTTGTATGGGAGTGAAAGTTGGGTGGATTCAGGTTACCTTATCGACAAGGTTTAGGATACGAATATGAAAGTAGCTAGGATGATTGCAGGTACTAGTAGATGGGAACAATGGCAGGAGGGTGTCCACAATGAGGAAATCAAAGAAAAACTGGGAGTGAACTCTACAGATGTAGCAGTCAGGGCGAACAGGCTTAGATGGTGGGGTCATGTTACACGCATGGGAGAAGCAAGGTTACCCAAGAGACTCATGGATTCAGCAGTAGAGGGTAGGAGGAGTCGGGGCAGACCGAGGAGAAGGTACCTGGATTCGGTTAAGAATGATTTTGAAGTAATAGGTTTAGCATCAGAAGAGGCACCAATGTTAGCACTGAATAGGGGATCATGGAGGAACTGTATAAGGGGGCTATGATCCAAACTGAACGCTGAAAGGCATAATCAGTCTTAAATGATGATGATGATGATGACGATGATGATGATGACTAATCATCTTAACTAGCGTCCTATGAACCCGTTCTGTTCGCCCATTCGACTGAGGATGAAATGGGCTTATCCGCAATTTCTTAACTTTCAATAAACGGCATAACTGCTTCATCAGCTCCGACATAAAGTTACTACCCTGATCTGTAATTATAGTATCAGGCACACCATACTTCAGCAACCACTTATTTACTAAGGCTTGCGCAACAGTGCTTGCCTTCTGATCTGGAATAGCTACCATTACCAGGTATCGGGAAAGATGATCTAACATTGTTAATACATATCGATTACCCGCTTTGGTCTTGTTAAATGCCCCGATTACGTCTAATCCTATGAATGCGAACGGACGATCCGCTTCAGGTAGTCTCTGTAACTGAATTTTCTGATGACTTACATCTGCTCTCTGCGCACACGGTATACAATTTTGCACATACTGCTCTACATCATTGCGACGTGTCTTCCACCAAAACCTTTCAGCTACCCGTCTATCAGTCGTTCTTTTGCCACCATGACCCGACAATACATGGTCGAGCGCTTGTTTCAACACTTCTTCCCTCAGCGACTCCGGTACTACTTCGCGTAGTTCGCACTTCGTCTTCCTGCAAAGCAACCCATCCTGCATTTCAAACTGCGGTTGCGTCCGGAACAATTGACATTCTCTGTCAGTGGCTTGCGCCTTTATCCACTCCTTCTCACTTATTCTCACAACTTGTACAGCTGTTATTTTTCTACTAAGCGCACCTGCATTTGTATATCTTACCCCTGATTTGTGAATTAACTCGTAGTCAAATTCACTTAGTTTCAGTGCCCATCTCGTTAAACGGCTTGAAGGATCTTTCAACCCCAACAACCACTTCAATGCTGCGTGATCTGTAATCACCTTGAACTTACGCCCATATAAATAACAGCGAAAATACGAGATACCGTAAATCACTGCTAACATTTCTTTCTCTGTAGTTGAATAATTCTTCTCTGCATTATTCAGTTGCCTGGAAGCATAAGCCACTGGATGTTTCTGTCCATTAACCCTCTGAGAAAGAATACAGCCGGCCGGAGTGGCCGAGCGGTTAAAGGCGCCACAGTCTGGAACCGCACGACCGCTACGGTCGCAGGTTCGAATCCTGCCTCGGGCATGGATGTGTGTGATGTCCTTAGGTTAGTTAGGTTTAAGTAGTTCTAAGTTCTAGGGGACTTATGACCACAGCAGTTGAGTCCCATAGTGCTCAGAGCCATTTGAACCATTTTGAAAGAATACAACGTACAGCAATATTACTAGCATCACAAGATAGTATGAACTCTTGTTCGAAATCAGGAAGTATCAACACTGGGTCTGATGTTAGTATCTGTTTGAGCTTCTCGAATGCCTCCTGACACTGTGCTGTCCATTCAAACTTAACACCTTTCTTTAACAATCTCGTTAATGGATGTGCAATTTCCGCGAATCCCTTTACATATCGTCTGTAGAAATTACATAAACCGACATATTGCTGAACTTGTTTAGTGGTCTGTGGCACTGGATAATCACGCACAGCTGCCGTTAGACGAGGATCCGTTCTTACCCCATCCTGACTGATAATATGCCCAAGATAAGTCACTTGCGTCTGAGCAAACTGACATTTCTCGACATTAAGCGTAAGATTTGCCGCTCTTAGCCTACTAAATACTTCGTTCAGTCGTTCCACATGCTCTTCTGTATTACGCGAAAAAGTAACAATATCATCGAGGTATACCATAGCAATCTTCGGTTTCAGTGCCCGAAGCACACCATCTAACAGACGCTGGAAAGTAGCAGGAGCATTTTTCAACCCAAATGGCATTTTGCGATACTGAAAGTGACCAAGGCTTGTTGTAAAGGCCGTCTTCGGTCTATCCTCGGGACTTACTTCTATCTGATGGTACCAACTCTTTAGATCTAGTGTCGAAAAATATTTGCACCGACCTAGGTTGTCCAATGTTTCCGTGATGTTCAGTATTGGATACCCATCTGTTACAGTTCGTGCGTTCAAAAAACGATAGTCACAACAAAACCTATACTTTTTAGTACCGTCCAATGACTTCTTAGGAACTACCACTATGCTGGCAGACCACGGGCTTTCACTGTTCTCTATAATACCGTCCCTTAGCTGTTGATTGATAAATTCTTCCAGTAGTGGTTGTAGGTGTTTCGCTATCCTGTATGGTTTTATGGTTTTCTATAGACCGGCGGACTATCGCCAGTCGGTATACGGTGCTGTGTAATAGGAGTTGCTGGTAATGGAGCTTCTGAATTAAACAAATCTAAATACTCTAATAACAAAGCTTCCATGGCTCTACGATCACCATTCTCCAAATGACGAATCTTATCACGTAGTACAGATGCCTTCATGGTTTGCTTGACGTTATAATCACTTTGGGATTCACCTATATCCTCATCGTCGATTATTTCCTAACTCGCTACCACTAAACCCTTTGGGAGGTCCACTTCATCTGCCCCAAAATTATCCACACTGACCGAAATCATCAGTTCCCCATTTATATCCGTTAAGCGCGCAACGCCCCTCCTAATAAAACAGTGTATTTCATCCAATGCTTCATTGCTCTGCAGTGGCTCCACCACACATAGTCTCTGCAGTGATACATCGGTACCTGCTGACAAACAAACTAACTTCCATGTACCCGAAGGCACTTTGACATGTGTAATCATCTTTAATGCCCTTGTACGCGGTTCAATTGGTGACATCTTAGCAACGGATGCACCTAGCGACGTAGAAACATTTACAGCTGTTGTACCCACTGAAAACAAGTTTCCAGTAAGTTCAACTGTACGCTGTGAAAGATTAATTTTGGCATGGTGTTTATCGAGGAAGTCCAGTCCGAGAATCACAGAATACCCTTGTCTCACAGTTGGCAACACTTCCATTTGCTCTCCGAACTCTACAGTTCCAGTCTTAAAAACGAGCTGCGTTGTACCCAATGATTGCTACTCATTATTCCCTACTCCACGCAACCTATACCTAGGAGTACCTAGTCTTCTCCTACCCACGAGGTCTAGACTAGCAACAGATACATGTGCCCCTGTATCAATCAAAAACTTACATCTGTTATTCCTTACAACACCCATCAAGCAACAATCCGTCTCTGTACTAGTTTTCACGGTACTTCTGCTTACCGGGAATGTCTTCCGACGGACGAAACACTCCCGTTCTCGTTTAACGCTTTTTCCTGTTTATTCCCGTTACCATTCTGCTTACTACGACACTCATTCGCCTTGTGACCGTAGCGTTTACAAGCATAGCACTGCGGCTGTCTGCCTTGAGCCTTCACGTGACCTTTCCTCCCAGAACGGTAACAATTCCTCTCCGACGCAAAGATGCGTTTATCATTGCGAACCCTTGTTGCAATGTCTATCTCCTGCAGATGCGTTGCAGTACGCAGTGCTGTAGCTAAATCCCCAGGATTCTCCATCCTAACCCTACGAGAAAATTCTGCAGGAATTCCCCTGGGGAATACATCGATGGCTCTGTTTTCTGCCTCTCGTAGTAATACACGATCCGCATCAGGATTACCCGATAATTCATAGGTCTGTGAATTAATTTTCCGTATCCTATCTGAAAAAGACTCCACTGTCTCATTGACCTTCTGTGTCAAATTAGCTACCTTTTCCCTAAAAAATCTTGCACTATTCTGCTTACGATAACTTTGTCGTAACCCATCTGCCAATTCTTAAAACGTGCTCGCCTTACTAAGCGTCTCATGGTACATCACGAACGTCTTGGCTTCCCCTGCCAGTCGCAAATTTGCCATACGTAACGTAGTTACGTCCGACCAATTGCTCATTGCAGCTGCTGCCAAAACATCGTTAATGAACGCTGTGACATCCTCTGTTGTTTTACCCGAGAAAGGTGTGATCAGGTTAGCTACTGAAGGATATATTGCAAGGTTGGACATTGCAACTGATTTGCACTCACTTGAACCCGTTTGCGACTCTTGCGCCGAACGCAAGGTCTCCATTTGCGTCATTAATTCTCCATGACGTAACTTATGCTGCGCATTCTCTTCTAACAATTTTGAGACTTGCTCCGTCAGAGCAACTATACTCACTTCAGTACTAACGGATCTTGTTTCTACCATGATTTGTGCAAATTACCAATAACTTACTCTATACTGAATTTACTCCTCAGAACAATAACTACGCTAGCTACTCATCTCCTTTGTCACAGTTCAGCACTACACACAAGAAGACAAACAAGACTCACAATTCACAACTAAACAAAATTAATCCTTCCGCCTTGTTATTGCCCGGCGACACTCTCTACAATTGTGCGCTGCGTGACCAAACCGTTTAAAAATTGAACATTCTACTGTTACAAACTTCGTGCATGGCTCCCCATGCCCCGTTAAATTACACACAGTACATCTGATTGGCACCAAGTATATTTCCGAACTGTTTCCCTTAAACTCAGATAAATCTGCTGTTTCCGCAGGTCTCACAAAGTGCACTCCCAACAAAGAACGTGCATCCATAGTTATAAACAAAAATCGCCTCGTGCACTTACCACTACACCAAATCTGTAGACAGTGGGTGCGACCACTTCTGACACCAAATCTGTAGGCGGTGGGTGGGAGGACTTCTGACACCAAATCTGTAGGCAGTTGGTTCGACCACTTCTGACACCAAATCTGTAGGTGCCCCGGTGGTCCCAGTCGCCTACCGTGGACTGGATGGCCGAGCGGTGACCTCTCCAGTTGTCAGGATGCTAGGAAATGGCTGTAGCAACGTCAGAAAAGCCAAAAGAAACATTATTAATTCAAAATACCTTTATTCCTGCCGAGTACAATGTGGCTTGGTGATATCAACGACCTTCCCCGAGTCCTCGCTGACTCGTAGCGATGACACCAGATCTGGGCCGCACAGTCTTGCTAGCGCAGCGCCGCGTGCTGTGACGTAGCGGAGGAATGTCCTTACTTCGGCCGCTCGTGGATGGCGACGCCCGACTGGCCGGCCGGCTCGCGGCGGACAGCAGGCTGCTGCACATAGAGGCTCCGGGTTGGAGTCCCCGGCGCTGTCGACACCAGAAGCGTTCTCGTAGTGCGAGGTGTACTCTATCCCACCCCGTCTTCTTCCCTGCTCCTCCTGGTGGCTCGTCGGCGGTGGACGGGCGGAACCGGCTGCAGTCCCCAGCGTCGTCGGCTCACCCGGTTGTGACGGCGGATGCACAGGGCCTAGGCCCCGCACGATCTCGACAACGGCTCACTGATGTGGTCAGCATTGGCGGCGAGCGAGTCTGCCGCGATGTCTGCTAATCCTCTGTTGATGATTGACAGCGGCAGCAGAGAGGACCATAGCTGGTACTGTCCCCTCACGTCTGCTGCTGGATGGGCCGCCCTTACTGCAACATCTCCTTAATAAAGATTAACACGTCGATCACCGAGCTGAGCGCTATGCAGGGACCCAGTACACATCTAACTGCAAGTCTAACTGCGAGTGCGAGTGTCTTGTTGCTATCAAAGCTGGCGTATGTAAAGGAAGCACGAGCGACGTCCTGACGTCATGCTCGTTAGTAATGAACGCATTCGTTCCACTTATACCGCTGATTCATCTGTCGTGTTCGCCCCTTAGGTGTTCTTGCGACAGAGTTACGTGTTGTTGCGGCAGACGTACGCGAAGTTGTGAAATGCAGTACAGCTGACGCTATACCCCTGTCTTGCACTCTACAAAAGTCTCCATCTAACACAAACCCGCGTGCTAAGCAGTTCTCTCTCGCCTGTTCTCTGTAACCAGGCCATTGCCTCTGCGTGACGACACATTCCGATATATGGGCAGTCCTCTTAGCTCTTGGCTAACCGACTGCCTCTGGCTCTCGACATAGGCAACGAAACTTTGACAATATTCGGTGTTTCCAACTCTTTACTATTCCGCAACACTACACCTCTTCTTTTCTGTTAAAATTATCCCCAGGTTTATACACTCCTGGAAATGGAAAAAAGAACACATTGACACCGGTGTGTCAGACCCACCATACCTGCTCCGGACACTGCGAGAGGGCTGTACAAGCAATGATCACACGCACGGCACAGCGGACACACCAGGAACCGCGGTGTTGGCCGTCGAATGGCGCTAGCTGCGCAGCATTTGTGCACCGCCGCCGTCAGTGTCAGCCAGTTTGCCGTGGCATACGGAGCTCCATCGCAGTCTTTAACAATGGTAGCATGCCGCGACAGCGTGGACGTGAACCGTATGTGCAGTTGACGGACTTTGAGCGAGGGCGTATAGTGGGCATGCGGGAGGCCGGGTGGACGTACCGCCGAATTGCTCAACACGTGGGGCGTGAGGTCTCCACAGTACATCGATGTTGTCGCCAGTGGTCGGCGGAAGGTGCACGTGCCCGTCGACCTGGGACCGGACCGCAGCGACGCACGGATGCACGCCAAGACCGTAGGATCCTACGCAGTGCCGTAGGGGACCGCACCGCCACTTCCCAGCAAATTAGGGACCCTGTTGCTCCTGGGGTATCGGCGAGGACCATTCGCAACCGTCTCCATGAAGCTGGGCTACGGTCCCGCACACCGTTAGGCCGTCTTCCGCTCACGGCCCAACATCGTGCAGCCCGCCTCCAGTGGTGTCGCGACAGGCGTGAATGGAGGGACGGATGGAGACGTGTCGTCTTCAGCGATGAGAGTCGCTTCTGCCTTGGTGCCAATGATGGTCGTATGCGTGTTTGGCGCCGTGCAGGTGAGCGCCACAATCAGGACTGCATACGACCGAGGCACACAGGGCCAACACCCGGCATCATGGTGTGGGGAGCGATCTCCTACACTGGCCGTACACCACTGGTGATCGTCGAGGGGACACTGAATAGTGCACGGTACATCCAAACCGTCATCGAACCCATCGTTCTACCATTCCTAGACCGGCAAGGGAACTTGCTGTTCCAACAGGACAATGCACGTCCGCATGTATCCCGTGCCACCCAACGTGCTCTAGAAGGTGTAAGTCAACTACCCTGGCCAGCAAGATCTCCGGATCTGTCCCTCATTGAGCATGTTTGGGACTGGATGAAGCGTCGTCTCACGCGGTCTGCACGTCCAGCACGAACGCTGGTCCAACTGAGGCGCCAGGTGGAAATGGCATGGCAAGCCGTTCCACACGACTACATCCAGCATCTCTACGATCGTCTCCATGGGAGAAAAGCTGCCTGCATTGCTGCGAAAGGTGGATATACACTGTACTAGTGCCGACATTGTGCATGCTCTGTTGCCTGTGTCTATGTGCCTGTGGTTCTGTCAGTGTGATCATGTGATGTATCTGACCCCAGGAATGTGTCAATAAAGTTTCCCCTTCCTGGGACAATGAATTCACGGTGTTCTTATTTCAATTTCCAGGAGTGTATATTTTGCTGGCTTTTCTATATAGCCGTGGATAATAGTTCGTCACAGTACATAAAACTTCAGTTTCCGAAACTTTCACTACGTGATCACCCAACTGAAGAGCATGTTCCATCACGGCTGACTAGTCTGTTATCCCTATTCGGCATAGACTTTTATGTTCCTTCAACTGTGTATTCACACTTCTCTTGTAGTTCCAATGTAGACCCTACCACATGTACACGGAATCTTGCATACACCATTAGAAGACAGAGGGGGATTTTTATCCTTAACAGAACTAAGTGCTGGGCCTGTTTTCTTAGTTGGTCTGAAAATCGGTCGAACTTTATGTTTCCTTAAAATCTTGCCGATTTCATCCGTTACCTTTTTGATGAAGCCTAAAGAAACCGTGTTCTTCCATGGCTGTGTCATATCGTTGTCCTTAGTCCTCTTGTTATTCGGTCGCAAAACTCTATTTATGTCGTTACTAGAGTTCCCATTCTTCCCAAAAGCCTGCTTTAGATGTTTTAACTCTGCGTCCATGTATTCCGGCGCACAAATCGTTTTAGCTCTGTCCATTAGACTATTAATTACACCTGTTTTCTGTTGTGGATTGGAATCTTTATGCAAGTATCTGTCGGTATGTGTAATTTCCGAAAGACTTTATGTCTCAAGGTACCATCAGTCTGTCTCATACGGAAGACATCCAAGAAGGATATTGCATTGTCTTTCTCCATTTCCATGGTAAACTGGATTTTAGGACTTATACTATTTAAATAACAAAAGAATTCCTCTAAAGCTTTTTTGCCATGTGATCATACCACAAATGTATCATCCACGTATCGATACCATCGACATGGTTTCTTATTCGGTTTTTCCAGTGCTAATTGTTCGAATTTTTCCATGTAAAAATCGGCGATCGTAGGACTCAATGGGTTACCCATGCCCACACCATCAACCTGCACATAAAACTCGTCCTCCCACTGAAACTGACTAGAGGAGAGACAGTGTCTGAAAAGCGACTCTTTTGCTATTTTCAGTAGGCAAGACTCAGCACAAACGGGAGCACCTCCGAAGATGTCCAACGTAGCTTTGGACGAAACGTCAGGTATAGAATAGTTCCATGGACCATGTCTGCAGCTGAAACATCCAATCGTTAAAGCCTTCATTGTATGATTATTTCGTATCGCCAGTGATCAGTTATTGACAAAGTATTATACCTAGTAGTAGGGGGGGGGGGATATTTTCGCATTTGAGCATCAGCCTTATAATGTGTGTGTGTGTTCCAACGTGTGCAAAGGAAACGACTATGTCCAGTCGTAAGGAAGGTAGGGATTTGACGCGGAGTGCTGTGATAACATGGGAAGAGTATGTTAAGTCATAAGAATGGGTACTGATATTTCTATTTTAAGAGCCACAGCTATCAGCGGGGTGTATTTCCGATTCTTTGCTCATTGACGAGTGTCTTTCAACTTAGACCGCAATGGTAACATTTAGTTGTAAGTACAGGGGTAAAATATATCTGTGAACGATTTCATAGGATCAACCTCTCTATGCGTGTTTGGCCTGCAGCGCCAGTGACTTGTGCGGGAATGATTCACATTTACCACTAATGGCAGCAGCCGTCCGAATGCAAAGGCCTGTTCGAATGCAGGAATGTATCTGAGTTAACATTGCCGTCCTCTAGAGGGCAGAATAGTGAACTAATACTTAGTATGTGTGTGGCAGCTTTCGTCATCGCGCGGGAATTTGAAAAGATTGAATATGGAGGCGTGTTTGTGCTGGACTATGGTTCCCTCCCATGTAAATTGTTCGGTTGACTGCTTCTCCACATTTCGCGCCTTTATTTAGTTGAGGAAACATCGATTGTGGTGTGTGCATCTAGCAGGTGAAAGAGATGTTTGCTTGTTCTCTAGATATGAGAAACACCTTAGTTGACTTCGTAAACTATAGGGATGATTTGAAAGCTGTTACATCATCGACATCGGTTCTCGCGAGTGGAAATATCATTTTCCTCTATTTGTTTCGAATTCTCATGCAAAATTCTTCACAGACGGGATAAGCGGTAAAGTTCTGGTTTTGTAGAGAAATAATTTCCGGTCTATATCTTCGGAATTATGTTGCGCGAGCGATCAGGAGGCTACTATTGTATGCAGACCATTCGAAAATACATGTAATTTTGTAATCCCAGAGTCTAGAGATGAGTGTAGAAAAAAGCCAGCAAGCAAGCAGGTCCAGACCGGAAACAGTAATGCGTGTGGTCTGGAGAAAGAAAAAAAAAAGATGGATGGGGCTTTCACACCTGTGGCATTAGTAAATCAGAGGGTAAATTCGATAAGAGCCAATCATAACGCTCAGTTCATTCACATCCTTTGTGCTGGGATATAGGAGTCCCTACATAGTTGTGAGAAGTTTGTGTGTGTTGAAAGCAGGAAGGGTAAGACGTGGTGGACGGGGTGCCACGTTAGGCCTGCAAGGAAGACTGCATTCGAAGTTATTCTGCGCTATTTTCGTAAACAAGTTCTGTTAGGACAAGAATTTCCGTGCATACAAGCCGAGACATCAAAAAAGCGAGCGTTAACTATTTCTGGGACGCTATACAATTTCCAAGAGGTCGACCTGGTTCTTATTTTTTACATAGTCATATGACATCAGTATAAGATCGAGAATCTTGTAGGACGCACTTGCAATGGTTTGTAGCTACACGTGGCACTTTGCGGTATTGCGTCAGTTACGCTGGGCAGTTAAGAACAGTTAGACGTGTCTCTCGTGTGACACTACGAACAACGCGCGCTGTGTTATTCGGGGAAGTCAGTATGCCCAGGCATCGCATCAGCAATGGTAAAACACACATGCTGCCCAGAGGTATCTCACATATGGGACCGGCGTGAGCGCACGTTGAAGTTCTGTGACGTTAGTGCAACACTCGCTGAACTCTAATTGTATACTCGAAAATCGAAACAACTGTCACGCAGTCACTGTAGGCAGCAGAGGTGTGAAAGCGATGGGTCACGCTGGCTTGTGTCCAGTTGTGGCTTACGGCTGTGTCGGCGCTCTCTTAAAAAAAAAATGGCTCTGAGCACTATGGGACTTAACATCTGTGGTCATCAGTCCCCTAGAACTTAGAACCACTTAAACCTAACTAACCTAAGGACATCACACACATCCATGCCCGAGGCAGGATTCGAACCTGCGGCCGTAGCAGTCGCGCGCTTCCGGACTGAGCGCCTAGAACCGCTAGACCACCGCGGCCGGCACGCGCTTTCTTCAAATATGTCCTTACTCCCGCCTGGTCGTGTCAGCAACGGTGCTCGAGAGGGATTTCTCAGGTACCAAGTGAAAAAGGGATGTCGCCGCCTTATACTTGCGCGACCCGAACGGGCAGCTGTGCATGGTTTGACAGTTGACTGCCACGTCACTTCGTTAGGCTGCATGTAGCCCCCTGTGAAGGTCTACTGGACAGGGGGTTGTGGACAACGCTCGTGGATGTTGATTGTATGTTGTGTGTCTGTAGCAATATTTTGCGAGAAGGTCTGTAGGCTGTGCTGTGCGCTGTTTTGACAGTTTATGAGTTGATTTCAAGTCTGCACATCTGTGTACTGCATTATTTGGGTGTAGATTGCATGTCTGTACTGAAATTATTTCGGCAATTTAGGATTTCTTTGCATGTCTGCTAAGTGTTGTTTAGGAGTAGTTTACAGGTCTGTGAGCTGTGCGGTGTGAGCTCAAGCATGCCAGAGTGTGTGTTTTATATCAGTGTGATAAATGTAATCCATCCCTAAATAAATTGTTCCAAAATAAATAAAGTATACTCCAGACCACCATCTTGGGTTACGTCACAGTAGGGATGACAACACCCTCTGATGGAAGTAATGTGTACTAGGTCAGTTGGACTCTATATCTCGTGGTGGAGCCACTGCCTGTAATATAAAGACTTATGTCATCTTCCAACCATATTACCCCACCCTGGACCGCCATCTAGGATTATGTCACGGAACTGATGATAGCGTCTCAGTTTGTGGTGCTGTGTACCAGTTCCAGACCTTGTGGCAAACACACTGTTTTCCGCCATCTTGGATAACGGCACCTGTGTCATCAGCTGACGTCATGACAGTCATCTTGGGTTATGTCATGGATGAGAGCACCCTCTGGCAGTGGTACTTTGTACTAGGTCAGTTGGAGTCTGGACCCCATGGCCACCACACTGTTTCCCGCCTTTTTCCCCCAACACCTTGGATTCATCACACGAGGGACGAAAGCACCCTCTGGCAGTGGTACTGTGTACTAAGTCAGTTGGAGTCCAGACCCTGTGGTGACTACACTGTTTCCCACCATTTCCCCCTACCATCTTGGTTTATGTCACAGGAGGGATGACAACACCCTTTGGTGGTGGTACTGTCTACTAGGTCAGTTGGAGTCCAGACCCCTTGGCAAACACACTGGATGGTTGTAGTGCTGCTAACTGTTAAAGTAAAATAGTGCATGCAAAATAATGAAGACTTATGTCCAACACTGGTTGAGTCCAATGCCCGCCAATTAATAGGAGGAGGTGGTGGTCCGGTGACTTAGGTTAGTTGAGGTAGCCCAACTGCCCTTTTCCTCCTGCCATTTTCTTAGGTTAGTGGATGTAGTGCAAGTGACCTATCTTTCTGCGATTTTCATAGGTTAGTAGAGGTAACTGTGGTGTGATGCATTATCATGTGGAGTTTGAACTTCCCGCCATTTTTCTGGGGAAGGGGAGCGGAGGGGATTAGGTTAGTGGAGGTAGCCAAATTGACCAATCTTATCGCCAAAATTCAAACTTCCCACCAATATCCGCCATCTTGGATGACATTATCAGATGAGGTCACAACCACCATCTAAAATGACGTCATCTCCGCTATCTTGGATAACGGTACTTTTGGGTAGAACCCACCTTGCCCCAATACTCTTGTGCAACCTCATCAGCACCATGAGAACAAGTGGCACTAATTGTATCTGGTAGGAACTTGAATTTGTCTGAGCAATGTCCTGATTAGTTAACTTCATTGCTAATTAACTCATAAAAGGCGCAATGTATCGAATTTTTCTTAAGAATTATTGCTCAGCTCAACCTATCCTGAAACATACTTATGAGCTTTACAGGCGGTTTCTGACCACCCAATATGTTGGCCGTTAATCGTTACAACACTTCACCCCTTTGCTGGCCGTGCATCCTCTGTGGTGGGTGGTGGACATGGTGGCACCCAGCTGCAAACTGTGGATCTCCAGTGTCTGTGCTGTCGCCGTCAGGTCTAAACACTGGAGGCTACAGTTGGCACCTGGGTAGCGCCACGCCCGACGCCTACCCTAGTGGCTCTACGGACAGTGAAAGGAGTGCAGTGATGGAACCGGTCACGGCCAACTATAGGACGGCGACAACAGCAAAGCAGCAGTCGTCAGGAACCATCTGCAGGTGGAAATGTGCCTCTTCGCTGAAATAATGTGGAGAACTTAGGGCGTGAACTGGATGTACACCCGAGTATTCTACGGGTCAGATAATATCCTGTGAAAACATCAGATCTCGTAAGAAAATAGCTCGCGAAACATTGCTCAGAAAAATTGTAGGTTCGACTTTCAGGGGGAAACTACGAGTATTCAGGGGATCCCCTACGTACAAGTGGTGGAAAAAATGTGGAAACACCAAAACACATCACATTCCTATGCCTGATACGGTGAAGATAAATCTCTGCCATTCAAAACAGCTTCCAGTGGTATCGGAGTGGATAGATATAGGTCCTGCATGGTTTGCATGGAAATATTAAGCCATACTTCCTGCAAAATAGTGCCAGGTTCAGGTAACGACGATGGAGGTGGAAAGCAACCACGCATCCCTCTCTCCAAAGTACTCGTTGGCCACAAAGTCTAAATAAAATTGATATCTGATGACTGTGGTGGCGAAGCTCACAAAACCAGTACCAGGCGATGCGAGCTGTGTGACCAAGGGCTCTGTTGTGATGTAACGCAGCATTACCATTCGGCAGCAAACGTTATACCACGGGATGGACCTGATCAGCCAAAATAATCATACAATCATTGGCAATAACGCGACCTTAACGAGTAACCATGAGTCTCATGGGATACATACATTGTGCTCGAACGTTATGAATTAACTCGAAGATAACGATCTACTGGCGCACAGTCAACACTAATTTAGAAAACATCTTTCTTGCAAAACACAAGTAACTCTTTTCTCGCACGAAGTGTTGAGTGTTGACAAGGGAGTTCAAATTGATTCCGTAATTCTGGGTTTCCGGAAGGTTTTTGACACTGTACTGCACAGGGGAGTTCTAACGAAATTACGTGCTTATGGAATATCGTCTCAGTTGTGTGACTGGATGTGTGATTCCATGTCAGAAAGATCACAATTCGTAGTAACTGACAGGAAGTCATCGAGTAAAACAGAAGTGATTTCTGGTGTTCACCAAGCTATTGTTATATGCCCTCTGCTGTTCCTTAACTATACAAACGATTTGGGAGACTATCTGAGCAGCCGTCTTACGTTGTTTGCAGATGAAGCTGTCGTTTATCGCCTAGTAAAGTCATTAGGGGATCAAAACAAGTTGCAAAACGATTTAGAAAAGATGTCTTTATGGTGTGAAAACTGGCAATTGACCCTAAATAACGAAAAGTGTGAGGTCATCCACATGAGTGCTAAAAGTAATCCGTTAAACTTCGGTTAAACGATAAATCAGTCAAATCTAAAGGCCGCAAATTCAGCTAAATACCTAGGAACTGTAATTACGAACAACTTAAATTGGAAGGAGCACATAGAAATTGTTGTGGGGAAGGCTAAACAAAGACTGCGTTTTATTGGCAAGAAGCTTAGAAAATGTAACAGATCTACTAAGGAGACTGCCTACACTACGCCTGTCCGTCCTCTTTGAGAATACTGCTCTGCGGTGTGGGATCCTTATCAGATAGGATTGTCGGAGAACATCGAAAAAGTTCAAAGAAGAGCAGCACGTTTTGTATTATAGCAAAAAAGGGGAGAGCGTGTCACTGAAATGATACAGGATTTGGGATGGACATCATTAAAACAAAGACATATTTCACTGCGGTGAAATCTTTTCACGAAATTTCAATCACCAACTTTCTCCTTCGAATGCGAAAATATTTTGTCGACACCGACCTACATATTGAGAAACGATCACCATAATAACATAAGGAATATCACAGCTCGCCCGGAAAGATATAGGTGTTCGTTTCTTCCGCGTTGATTGGAATAATAGATACCTGTGAAGGTGGTTCGCTGAACTCTCAGCCAGTCACATAAATGTGATTTGCGGAGTATACATGTAGATTCAGACGTTCATACCACAATGTGGATGCCCAAATCATGTCCGAACCGCAGCCACGTTTCACTTTTGGGTGGGAACTCGGCCAGAAGTTGAACCAGTGTGCAACAAGTGCCATACGACCAAATTACTTTCTTCCATTGATCCATACTTATCGCTTTATGGGTTCCTCAGCAAGTTTTCCTGTTACGGGCATTTGAATCACTGTTTGTGGTTTGGGAATTACAGCTTATCCTACAGGTTTTGGAATTACAGCTTATCCTACAGGATAAGCTGTAATTCCAAAACCACAAACAGTGATTCAAATGCCCGTAACAGGAAAACTTGCTGAGGAACCCATAAAGCGATAAGTATGGATCAATGGAAGAAAGTAATTTGGTCGTATGGCACTTGTTGCACACTGGTTCTCTTCCTACGGAGGTCGCCTCGTGATAGCTTTTTTTTATGCTGGCAGGGTTCGCAGTGCGACATTCAAGTCTGCAGTGACTGTTACAGCTGTCATCCCTTATTTTATCGTCAAAATCCCTCTCAATAACCGTCCGTCACTATCGCTCAACATACACTTTCGTCCAAAAATGGTTCAAATGGTTCTGAGTACTATGGGACTTAACATCTGAGGTCATCAGTCCTCTAGAACTTAGAACTACCTAAACCTAACTAACCTAAGTACATCACACACATCCATGCCCGAGGCAGGATTCGAACCTGCGACCGTAGCGGTCGCGCGGTTCCAAACTGAAGCGCCTAGAGCCGCTTGGCCACAACGGCCACTTTCGTCCGTGTTGTAGCTTAGTGTGTGATGTTTCTCTGTTTTACCATACCGTACAAATCTTTGATAGGTGCCTCTCGAAACACCAAACAGTTCGGCTATCTTCGTTACGGAATCAGCCACAATCTGAGGACCAACACTTTGCTCACGTTCGAATTCCCTTAGGCCCGACATAATGCACTCACAAACACAGAACGCATCCTGACCACGACTGACACTTGCCAGGTATTGAGTGATATTACTCAGACGCCGTTAGTGGTTAAATACATCATCACAACCAGCATACTTGGCTGACATCTATATGTATGTTCAACCAGGCATTTCTCAGAATGCTTACATATTTTCGTCCAACCCGTGAATATATTTCGTAGAGATCGTACACATGAAATGTGGCAAATACCAACTCTATCAGATGTGCACAAACGTTCATTCTTCTCACAGTTGATCCGGCAGTGGAACGGGAAGTACAATATGGCATACAACAAATTGCTCCCTGCACGACGCATTTCATAATCCTCTGAGTACTAGCACACATCAATTAGAAAGGCTCCCTGCTAGTGGATGGTTTTCTGCAGAAGCATGGAAATACGCAATAACTCTTGAAGAAACACGTGTGTGTGTGTGTGTGTGTGTGTGTGTGTGTGTGTGTGTGTGTGCGTGTGTGTAAGAGATAAGAGAGAGTGAGAGATAGAGAGGCAGAGAGAGAGAGAGAGAGAGAGAGAGAGCTGTCCTTAATGGTGGTCATAAAAATGGCGTTTTTATGTAGTTATTCTCAGCATGTACCGTCTCGTATGGCAGCTAGTCGAGCGTAGGATTTAGGGGAACTCAACGCAACCGTTAAGCGCACCAGATAAATGCATGTTGTTGTATGTTAGCTTCGTGTTCCATGGACCATTTACATGATGAATCACAACGACGTGGGACAACTCATTTTAATTCACATCACTAATTATTTGGTAAACATGACTGAATGTGATCAATAACAAGGCTATTTTTATTTAGAGTTTTTAACGCACAGATGTGAGAGAGTAATTTCTACCTACCACATTTTACGCATTACAATAATATAAATTCTTCTAGGGAACAGAAAGAAGTGTCAAGGAGAAACTATTTAGTTTTCAAATTTTACTTTGGTGTTTGTCAGAATTTTTATATCAATTGTTAAGAGAGAAATAATTTTGTTGACACGCCTTTCTGTGCTAAATGTAAACTTAATGTGGTGTAATGAATGTCATTTTTTCTTCTGTTATTGTAATTATGTACATTATTGTTCCTTTTGAATTGCAGTGGATTATTGACAACAAACTTCATGAGAGAATAAATAGACTGTGAAACAGTAGTCGAAATGTTAAACTTCTTAAACCGTTGCCTGCAAGATAATCGCACGTGCACACCACATATTATTCCTGGTAAATGTATAATGCAAGTACCAAATGACAGAAGTGAAAGGTGAACGTTAAAAAGCAAACAGTTCAAAATTTGAGGGTTACCCAACACTCAAGGGCGAGCTGCATGTTAAGCATAAATGGAAGGCACAAAAAACTAATTAGTAACACAGAACAGAGAAGTTTAGATCATTACAGTGACTACAAAATGTAGCTTTCACCGCCGAAACTGTCCCGATTAATAAAATATGCAGTGGTTGAATGGATTTCACATTAAAACCCAACGTTACGTCCCTATGTGCGGAAACATTTTCAAAGGGGATCTAGCTTCTTTGAGGGTCCAATTCACACCCCGGCTCGCTACTGACAACATCAAAATTCCTTTCACGCATCCTCCCACGCAATGGCGTTTCGTCACATTCCTTGAATATCTGAGCACAATTGGCCGTTGTCTGTTGCTGTCGTCCGCTGTTGCTGACATCCCATGTTGGATGACTGGTAAACATCTTCTTCTTCACAGTGATTCAGATGTCATTCAGTTTCACGCCCTCTTCCTTCCTGTTGAAATTCCTGTAATGTTTAACAATATCTATGGCGACTCTGTATAGCCTTTCGTGGAACCCATTTGTGGCTGACAGCACGTGCGTCCAATCGTAATGAATGAGGCGGTCTCCTGGCTGCAACTCATGCTCCGTGACAGCTCGTCTGTCAGTCTGCCCCCTTCTACAGTTGCCGTTGTGCTCTTCTACTTATTGTTTGATCTTTCTTTTTGTAGTAATCAGGTACGCCCTCTCTCAGCTACATGGAATTCTATTACTTCCTGCTTTCTCTAGCGGCTCGTGAGCATCCTTGGCCAATAATTTTGTTCCATTTTTTCAAATATTTTCCTATGCAGCCAGTAACGTCTTCTGAAAGTCAGGAAAATTTTCAGTTTCACAGGCGCTTGTGCGTCACTACGATTTTTGCACGGCTGTCTTAACGCTCTCCTTACCTCAGCTGACGAACAACCTTTACTGAGCAATGCATTGGTGAGGTGTTTTAATTCTGCGTCGAGCTCCTCTGGTTCGCAGATGTTCCTTTCTCTATACGCCATCCCTTTATAACACCTCCCTTTTCTTGTGGGACCATAGTAAATACCGATACCACATCAAAACTAACTAACATGTCCTCTGGTTAGACCACTATGCCATTTAATTTAATGATAAAATGTGCCGAATTCTTTATATAGGAATCCGATTGGCCAACGTAGAATTCAGTGAGGTGTTGCAACAGCTGGACCGGATTTTTCTTCCCAGTATTGCAGAATTGTTTAGATACTGACTCACGACCACGTCTTGCAAATGTAATGATGAGTCCTGAGAGCAGACGCATCGCGTAATTATGGGGAGCCCCTTAACTGCAGTTATAGTCAATTTCTTTATGGAAACGTTCGAGGAGCAGCACTGTAAACTGAAAACAAAAAATCGAATATTTGTTTTCGCTGCGTGAATGATGCATTTGTTTTGTGGAGGCATGGTAGAGAGGAACTAGGTTGTTTTCACAAACATTTCAAAGTGATTAATCCGAAGATTCAGATTACCACGGAGCAGGAGACAGGTGGAGGATTAAATTTTCTCGATATGCTCGTTAAAAAAAAAAAAAAAAAAATGGTAGCCTAAGCCGCACAGTTTACCGAAAACCGACGCACGCAAACCGTTACCTACACTGGGATTCGAGCCACCGCCCACAACAAAAGCGAGACATCGTAGAAACGACGGCAGATAGAGCAAGTAACATTTGTGAACCAGAGCCGCCTTATGCAGAATTAAAATACATCACCAGTGCATTGCTCAAGAATGGTTACTCGTTCGCTGACGTAAAAAGCAATGCACAAGCGCCAGTGAAATTGAAAGTTTCCCTACCTTTCATTACGGACCTCCCTGACCGCATAGGAAAATCTCGAAATAACGTAACATCGGGTTGATATAAACCACCCCCCCCCCCCTATCCTCCCCTGGTAGATACATTACACCTAAAATTGGCCAAGGATGCTCGGAAGCCACTGTAAAAGGTAGGAATTTATAGGATTCCATGTATTTGTGGGACGGTGTACGTAACACAAAGAGAAAGATCAAAAATCGATTAGAAGAGCATAGCTACATCGGCAGAAGAGGGGAGATTGACAGATCAGTTGTTATGAAACATCCTTCGCAGCCAGGAGACAACAACATTCATTTTGACTGGACGCACGTACTGGCAGCCACAAGTAGATACCATGTAAGGGCATACAGAAACAACACAGAGATTATTACCTCCCCGAAAATTTCAATAGGACGGAGGAGGGCGTGAAACTGAATGGCATCTGTATCCCTGTGGTGAAGAAGGTTCGTACAAGTCTTGTATAGTCGGGTTGTAGCAACAGCGAACGACGGGAACAGACAACGGCCTGTTGTGCTCGGGTATTCAAAGCATGTGACGTGACGCCCCTGCTCGGGACCTCGCGCAAACCGATTTTTGCTGCAGTCAATAGCGAGCCGGCGTGTGAATCGGACACCCAAATAAGTTACGATCCCTCTTGGAAATATCCTCTGCAGATGGGGACGGGACGTTGGGTTTCAATGTGAAATCCATTTGACCACGGCATAATAGCCAGGAATATTTTATTAATTATTATAGTGACTGTCAAAAAATGAAAGTGGGCAGAGGATACAGCGAGACCAAATGTTGCAAGATGAACTAAAGAGATTCTGTTTTGCATTCCTCGTCATTAGAAAAGACCTACAAGAAAACCTATAGGAAAAAGGAATGATGACATAAGGAAAAAAATAGGACGTATCTGGATTCGAGAAACTTAAGAACATAGTGTATGAAGATGTGTGAAGAAGCCTATATGCAACAATACATGACATGTAAACGGATGATGACGAAGATATCTGTCTATATGTATGGATGGGAAGGCACATATCTGTGTGTAATATTGAAGGAAACCGTGTTTATTACAGGTAAAAAACTTTCACAGTGGATGCAAATTTTCTTGCAGAAAATTGAGTCTCGTATAGGCCCAGTAACAGATTGCTACCTACTTGTAATATATGACCAAACCTCGCGGCAGACGCAAACAGTGATACTTTACGGGTGACCCGTGTACAGCAGTAGGCGATTACAGTGGTCAGAAGAAACATCTCGCATGTCGGCTGCTCTGTCCCTCCTGTCACACCCAGCGCCCTGCGGTTTCCGAGCCAGGAAATCCTCGTTACTCATAACTGCCACTTTCCCCTAACTTTTTTGCCACGCTCCCCTGAGACAGGCAGGGGACGGGGGTGAGTCGGGAATTCTTTGTTTTCGTCCTCTAATCCACAGTCCTTACTCTGTGGGATCTCGCAAACTTTCCGTCCATCTTCCATACTGGTTGACTTGGAGGGATTCTCCAGTGCTAAGCAGCCAAACTTGAGACGATGTGAGCACGTTACGATATTACGGTCCACTTGGTGTTCGCTAAGGTGACAGACGCCAACTACATCCATTGTACACACCCAGAAATCGCATCTACAAACAAAGTGCGTGTCGTAACAAACAAAGTTATGATTCCAGGAAGTTACGCTAGTCCTGTTAAACCTCTGTATTTCCGTCCAGTTGAAGTTCATAAAATACGTATAACATCAAGTTTCACAGTCCAGATATTTCTTACTGGACAATAAGGCTTTAGACGTATAGACATTACTTAAAAATCAATTGACTATGTATACAGTAGTAAGTAAAACTGTGCAGTTCCTACTTAAGAGATTTACTTAGAAGATATTAGTCGCAGTACCTTCCACAAATAAACAAATCTGGTATAATTCTTGTTGTGTCACTATGATCAACCGTAAATGATTTAAATTTATATGGCTCCATACCTACTGGCCACGTGAGGACAGTTCGGAAATCAAAGTAGTATGCAGATGCATCAGCTGCCGTTCTTTTTCCCCTGTAAACTGCGAAACCTAACTGGTGGCTGACCGACATCAGTTGCTATATGTTGAGTCGAGCGAGTGGCGGTGCACTATGTCACTGGACTCGCGCTATGGAGGATGGTGATTCAGATCTCTATCTGCTCATCCTGACTGACGTTTGTGGGGCGGCGAGTAAGTTAATTCACTGGTTTAAAGTTTTGATGCCGTCTTTAATCTCGTGAGCCTGGCAACTAATTTGGTGGTCAGCCAGGACGCGAAGGGAAACATACTGACCTTAGTTTCCAGTCTCCACGGCCACATGCTGGTCCAGCCACTAAAATAAAAGTGTTTATTTCCCATTTCTTTGCGGGATCAGGACTATGACTTCACTAAAAGTTTAAAGTTCCAATCAAGATTTAATTTAATTAAGGTTTCTCACAAACAACACTTAAAATTGCGTTATGTTCAATTGAAAACAAGTCTTTTTAATCTAACAGCACCTTTAGCAGTTCAGAGGCGACCTCTACGGTAACTTCCTACCAGATAGTTTTTCGCCCTGACTAACATCACTCAAATGAATGTTCGTAATAAATGTTCAAAAATTAATGCTCGGCATAAAAGTGGAAATAAATTCACCACTTGCCACGCGGAATTGAATTTCACACGGACGGCACACTAACAGTTATTTTACCGAATTCCAAACGATCCAGGACGGTGTACAGTCCTCGCGAGTTCACTATCCGTTTTCACTGCCAAATACGCGCTTGTCACAGCTCGGCTCTGACGTCACCCGAGGCAGAGCGCGACCACACGTTTAACTGGCGAGGACCTCACAGTGTCTGAGAGCGGAGTGAACCTTCCTACTGCTTCAGGGGCTGTATTTATAAGGTGCCGGTGCGGACTGCCGATAAAACATCTGTTGTTTCTGTCTATTTGCATACGGCGGCAGTCTACAAACGACCGCTATCTCGGGCACATAATCTTTAATAATATAGTTACCAATTACTTCAGAAACTTCTTAATTTTTGAAACTTCCTGGCAGATTAAAACTGTGTGCCCGACCGAGACTCGAACTCGGGACCTTTGCCTTTCGCGGGCAAGTGCTCTACCAACTGAGCTACCGAAGCACGACTCACGCCCGGTACTCACAGCTTTACTTCTGCCAGTACCTCGTCTCCTACCTTCCAAACTTTACAGAAGCTCTCCTGCGAACCTTGCAGAACTAGCACTCCTGAAAGAAAGGATATTGCGGAGACATGGCTTAGCCACAGCCTGGGGGATGTTTCCAGAATGAGATTTTCACTCTGCAGCGGAGTGTGCACTGACATGAAACTTCCTGGCAGATTAAAACTGTGTGCCCGACCGAGACTCGAACTCGGGACCTTTGCCTTTCGCGGGCAAGTGCTCTACCAACTGAGCTACCGAAGCACGACTCACGCCCGGTACTCACAGCTTTTCTTAATTTTTGCTGGTATGCAGATAAGCAGTTTGAAAGCACGTAGAAAGTTTCAGCTCGCTAGACTGAAAAGTTTGCTTAATAGCATTTATTTAGTGGAACTAACGGTAGATTGTTACCTCTGAACCATAAAATGGCTCTGAGCACTATGCGACTCAACTGCTGAGGTCATCAGTCGCCTAGAACTTAGAACTAATTAAACCTAACTAACCTAAGGACAGCACACAACACCCAGCCATCACGAGGCAGAGAAAATCCCTGACCCCGCCGGGAATCGAACCCGGGAACCCGGGCGTGGGAAGCGAGAACGCTACCGCACGACCACGAGATGCGGGCTCTGAACCATACCTTTGCTAAGACTTATATCAGTTGATATTATTGTTACAAGTCTTAAACTTGGTGTAGCTCTATTATTTGATATATTTGATCATCTAGTTTAACCAAAATCCTCTATCATTAAAATTTCAAGTACTTAATCTACAACACTTAGGTACATTTCAGTTACAAAATTAGTTTTTATTTAATTACTCAAAAACTATAAGAGGTAGATTAACGTGGACTCTCTGATATTAATTTTGGGGTGTACTGAAGCATAAAACAAATTTTCAAGTTTCTAAGTCCATTATTTAGCGCTTCAGATTTTTCCGAACAACGTGGATTCTGGCGTTAATTTTTGTTTTGCGGTTTTGGAAACCAGCATTACTTATTTATAACTTCTAACTGCACCTTCTGACCAAATTCTGGCTTCCTAGCGTCATTATTTAGCGCCTCTGATTTTTCTCTTAAAACGGCATTTTTCCGTAAACTATTAAGTTTAGAACATCAAGACTTGGTATTTGCAACATTATCTACATATATCTACATCTACATGATTACTCTGCAATTCACACTTAAGTGCTTGGCAGAGGTTTCATCGAACCACAATCATACTATCTCTCTACCATTCCACTCCCGAACAGCTCGCGGGAAAAACGAACACCTAAACCTTTCTGTTCGAGCTCTGATTTCTCTTATTTTATTTTGATGATCATTCCTACCTATTTAGATTGGGCTCAACAAAATATTTTCACATTCGGAAGAGAAAGTTGGTGACTGAAATTTCGTAAATAGATCTCGCCGCGACGAAAAACGTCTTTGCTTTAATGACTTCCATCCCAACTCGCGTATCATATCTGCCACACTCTCTCCCCTATTACGTGGTAATACAAAACGAGCTGCCCTTTTTTTCACCCTTTCGATGTCCTCCGTCAATCCCACCTGGTAAGGATCCCAAACCACGCAGCAATATTCTAACAGAGGAAGAACATGTGTAGTGTAAGCTGTCTCTTTAGTGGACTTGTTGCATCTTCTAAGTGTCCTGCCAATGAAACGGAACCTTTGGCTCGCCTTCCCCACAATACTATCTATGTGGTCTTTCCAACTGAAGTTGTTCGTAATTTTAACACCCAGGTACTTAGTTGAATTGACAGCCTTGAGAATTGTACTATTTTTCGAGTAATCGAATTCCAACGGATTTCTTTTGGAACTCATGTGGATCACCTCACACTTTTCGTTACTTAGCGTCAACTGCCACCTGCCACACCATACAGCAATCTTTTCTAAATCGCTTTGCAACTGATACTGGTCTTCGGTTGACCTTACTAGACGGTAAATTACAGCATCGTCTGCGAACAACCTAAGAGAACTGCTCAGATTGTCACCCAGGTCATTTATATAGATCAGGAACAGCAGAGGTCCCAGGACGCTTCCCTGGGGAACACGTGATATCAGTTCAGTTTTACTCGATGATTTGCCGTCTATTACTACGAACTGCGACCTTCCTGACAGGAAATTACGAATCCAGTCGCACAACTGAGACGATACCCCATAGGCCCGCAGCTTGATTAGAAGTCGCTTGTGAGGAACGGTGTCAAAAGCTTTCCGGAAATCTAGAAATACGGAATCAACTTGAGATCCCGTGTCGATAACGGCCATTACTTCGTGCGAATAAAGAGCTAGCTGCGTTGCACAAGAACGATATTTTCTGAAACCATGCTGATTACGTATCAGTAGATCGTTCCCTTCGAGGTGATTCATAATGTTTGAATACAGTATGTGCTCCAAAACCCTACTGCAAACCGACGTCAATTATATAGGTCTGTAGTTCAGTGTTTTAAACATAAATTTTGATTTTCAATTTCATATTATATTGTGGTGCAATACTTGTGCGCTGCATGCAGACGCGTTAAGGTGACGTGGCGCTACTAGCAGTGAACTGGGGTAAGTCCCGGCGCACTCGCTCGTCTCTGTATCTCACACATGATCCAGCGCTTGGTTTGCTTCAAGTTTTCTGCGGATTCCCTGAATCACCCAATGCCAATTCGGAAGCGATTCTTTTTCGATTCTTTTAAAGGATGCGGCCGATATTCTTTATGTCCCTCTCCAGTCCCAACTCGTGCTCCATCAACAGTGTCAATGTTGCTGACGAGATGTGAAACCCTGGTCTTCTTTTCTTCGAAAGTATTGGTAATAAGAACACATTGAACATTAAACTGTAGATCCTTCGTAAGTCACAGTGCAGTATCTTCGCTGGTTGGTTTTGAGGCTACAATCAGTTGCTGTTAGCAAATAGAATACCCACCATAATTGGGTCGGTCAGTTTTCTCCTAGTTTCTTACATTATCTCCGTGTTCGTTTTATACTGCGAAGTTTAAGAATTTTCTTTTATATACTAAAGTTAACCTATTTTTATTAAATATGACGTGCTCTCACTTTTATTTACTGATCTGTTTACAAGATGATGATTTTACATATGGCATTTCGTGGGGAGCCAATATTTTTCATAATTAAAAACAAAAGGGGTTCAAATGGCTCTGAGCACTATGGGACGTAACATCTGAGGTCATCAGCCCCCTAGAACTTAGAACTACTTAAACCTAACTAACCTAAGAACATCACACACATCCATGCCCGAGGCAGGATTCGAACCTGCGACCGTAGCAGTCGCGCGGTTCCGGTCTGAAACGCCTAGAACCGCTTAGCCACCGCGGTCGGCTTTATATAATTTATCGCCCATTTTGAGCCTGATGCCTTGGTTCAAATGGCTCTGAGCGCTATGGGACTCAACTGCTGTGGTCATCAGTCCCCTAGAACTTAGAACTACTTAAACCTAACTAACCTAAGGACATCACACACATCCATGCCCGAGGCAGGATTCGAACCAGCGACCGTAGCAGTCGCGCGGTTCCGGTCTGAAACGCCTAGAACCGCTTAGCCACCGCGGTCGGCTTTATATAATTTATCGCCCATTTTGAGCCTGATGCCTTGCAATATATGTTAATGACATAACCTCAGTCACTTGAAAATGGCATAAAAGACCGAAACCTGGGTCGTGATTAAATAAACAACAGTGTATCAAATGGCGGTGTGATCATTTAAAAATTATTGCATGAGCGTTGCTCAGCAACATCAAAAACTGTTGACAGCTACAATTCTGGCAATTAATTCCATCTGTATATCCACTGGGGCCTCATACACAATTGACTTTAGATACCTCCATAGGAAATAATCAAGGGGATTCAGGTCAGGTGACCTCACAGGCCATGGAATAGTACCTCCCCTTCATATCCAGCGACCAGGAAATATAGCACTGAGATGGTTGCGGATATCCACACACAAGGGAGGCGGTGCAACGTCATGTTACATCCGCAGACTCTCACGAACAGCCAGAGCCACGTTCTCCAACAACTCAGGTAGAACTCTTTGCACTAACCTCAATTACATGTGGCCATTCAGGCAGCCAGTCAAAAGATATGGTTCGTCCTCCTTGTTTCCTTGCCGCGCGGGATTAGCCGTGCGGTCATGGACTGTGCGGCTGGTCCCGGCGGAGGTTCGAGACCTCGCTCGGGCATGGGTGTGTGTGTTTGTCCTTAGGATAATTTAGGTTAAGTAATGTGTAAGCTTAGGGACTGATGACCTTAGCAGTTAAGTCCCATAAGATTTCACACCCATTTGAACATTTTGAACCTTGTTTCCTTGCAGGAAATAAAAAACGTACATGTAAATAAACAGCACAGTAAGTGTAAACTTGTACGTACGTTAGTTGTAAATAAGCAGGAAAACAGTAATGCTAGACAAAGCGGTAGACAAGTTTACTTCCATATCTTCTTAAGCTGGCTTCTCCGACCCCAGGTTCCCTACTTCAAATTGTTCAGTGGACCATCCTCTAAACGCTGTTTAATTTTTGCACGTTCATACGGAACCACCCTGTGTATCTGCACTTAGCTTGTAGATGGCTCACCACTTCCGGTTTCTTGGTGAATCCAGTAAGACACTGACCACATCAAAAAACAAATCGATCGAAGTAAGTAACACCCGATGGTTATCCAACACACGTAACGTACAGGTAAGGCGGTCACGATCTTAACTGACCAAAGCCATTAGGAAAACTATCGTACTCTCCACTTACTTACGATAGTCTACGTATCTTTCTGTAGTTTTGAAACTCTATGTTCGTCAGACCTGTCCCTTGCTTTAATCAAGTTGTGCCACAAGGATATTTCCCTCCCGGTTCGATACAGATTGCCTTTATTGGTCTCTCGACCTACCAATCTAATTTAAGCATTGGTCTGTTGCACTATATTCCAGGGGTTCTATTCTCATATTGTCCGTACTGTTTACTATCACAGTTTTATTTCCATATAAAGCTACACTTCAGATAAATACTTCCAGGAAACACTTCCTTTTTTAGAAAATATGTTCTTGCTATTGCCTGCCTGGACTTAACATTCCTCTTTACTCTTGCCTTCGACAACTATTTTGCTGTACAAATAGTAAATATTGTCTACTAAGTTTAGAAACTCATTTGCTAATTTAGTGTCTACCTCTACATACTCCGGAAGCCACAGTACGGTTCATGGCAGAGGATACTGCGTCCACTACTAGTCGCTTCCTTCCCTGTTCCGCTCGAAAATACGGCGAGGGAAAAACTACTGTCAATAAGCTTCTTTACGAGCCCTGATTTCTCTCAGGTTACCTTCGTCGTCCTTACTCGAAATGTACGTTGTCGGCAGTTGAATCGATCGGCAGTCGACCTCAAATACCAGTTCTCTAAATTTTCGTAATAGTGCCTCTCGAAAATAGTGTCGTTTTCCCTCCAGGGATGCCCATTTGCGTTCACGAAGCATATCAGTAACACATCAACATATATTCCTACTCTGCGAACCACCATACGGTGCGTTGGGGAGGGTACCCAGTACCACTAATAGTCATATCCTTTCCTGTTTCAATCGCACACAGAGTTTACTTGAATACTAATCGAACCTACCGGAAACAAATCTAGTAGCTCAGCTCTGAATTGCTTCGGTGTCTTCCTTTAATCCGACTTTGTGAGGGATCCCAAACACTCGAACAGTACTCAAGAATGAGTCCCACTAGCGTTCTATATGCCGTCTCCTTTATAGAAAAGCCACACTTTCCAAATATTCTCTAAATAAAAGGAAGTGGAGCATACGGCTTTCCAGCTACCAACCTGACGCTCTCGTTCCACTGACTGCCTCATTGCAGTGCTACGCCTAGATATTATATCAATGTGACGGTGTCAAGCAACACATTGCAAATGACTATACGATCGTTACAATAATGTTTTCCCTACTCAATAACATTAAATGACATTTTTTATACATTCAGAGCAAACTGCCATTCATGACATCGACTAGAAATTCTGTCTAAGTCATCTTGTATTCCCTTACACTCACATCAAGGACGACACTTACCCGTACCACAGCCTCATGATAAATGCATATCAGCGTCAAAGCGCAAAGTAAGGAGGAGTATACCAGGAAAGATTAATCAATGGGTACCGATAGAGGTATTCACGGTACCCTCCGCCACACACCGTCGGGTGGCTTGTGGAGTATGGATGTAGATGTAGATGTAATTCAGAAATCTCATGTGAAGAACTGGTTTTTTGTGTGAAGAATGTGTTATACCTCGTGTAAGAAGTAGAAATATCTACCTGCGTGCGTTGTAATTCGACAGCTGCAGAAATGTGTCGTTACTGCTGTTTATCGTTCCGTGATATTACTACTCTCGCTTGTCGCGATTTCACGCCTCTCATGCAAATACCTAATCGATGGGTACAGTAGGGACGTATTCAATGCAATGGAGGTTCACGGCGGTCCCACGCTACTAATGAAGACTCTTCCTGTTACACACTGACAAATATACGGATGGGGGCAGTATCGCGTACACAAAGTCTAAAAGAGCAGTGCATTGCTGAGATGTCATTCGTACTTCGGTGATTCATGTGAAAACGTTTACACGTTATGGCCACACGACTTTGAACGCGGAATGGTAGTTGGAGCTAGCCGCATGGGACATCGCATTTCGTAAATCACTAGTATTCCGAGATCCACTGTGTCCGAGTATGCCGAGAATACCTTTTCGTAGAGTCGTCAGAGCTAACAGACAAGAAACACTACGTGAAATAGCCGCACAAATTAATATGCGATGTACGACAAACGTTTCCGTTAGGACACTGTAGCGAAATGTGTCGTCAATGGGCTATGACAGCAGACAAACTACGCCAGTGCCTTTGCTAACAGAACGACATTGGCTGCAGTGCCTCACCTGGGCTCATGACTATGGACCCTAGACGACTGGAAAAACGCGGCATGGTCAGATGAGTTCCGATTTCAGTTGGTAAGAACTGATGGTAGGGTTCGAGTGTGGAGCAGAACTCACGAAGCCATGGACCCAGCCAAGTTGTTAACAAGGCACTGCGCAAGATAGTGTTGGGTCCTTAATTGTGTGGGCTGTGTTTACATTGAACGGACTGGATCCTCTGGTTAAAATGAGCTGATCATTGGCTGAAAATGGTTATGTTCTGCTACTTTGAGGCCATTTATAGCCATTCATGGACTTAGTTCCCAAACAACGACGGAATTTTTACGGATGACAATGCGCCCTGTCACCATTCCACAGCTGTTGCCCGTTAGTTTGAAGAACATTCTGGACAATTCGAGCGAATGATTTCGCTACCCAGATCGCCTGACATGAATCCCATCGAACCTTTAAACGGTATAATTGAGAGGTCAGTTCGTGTACAAATTCTTGTACCGGCAACACTTTCAAAACTATGGAAGGCTAAGAGGCAGCATGGCACAATATTTCTGCAGGGGACTTCCAACGACTTCTTGAGTGCATGCCACGTCGAGCTGCTGCACAATGCCTGACAAAAATACGTCCGACACGATATTAGGAGGTATCCCGTGACTTTTGTGAAGTAACTGTGTTACTTATTTACAGTCGTGAAAAATTTGCAATGGAACTATCTTCACGAACAGTGTGGTGACATGCGAAGTGCCACGGGCTATCAGCATGGCTACGATTGTTGTGGCTGCCCTTGACGTGGAAGCAGAGGGAGACACTCTGACAGTGGAGAGGCCAACGACAGTACTTGGTACAGATGAAAGCCGGTTGTGCATATAACAGTAGGGTGCAAGGCGTTTTGTGGCACATTTTGTTAGTGCGTGTTGCCTACATCACAGGCAGGTATGCACTCAAGGGCAAACCTATTGTCCTCCTTTGACTGACAGGTATTTAACCTATTGATCTCCTTTGATTGACAGACACTTAACCTATTGTTCTGTTAAGTGGTTTTTCCATGTTATCCCCAATTCCTTAAAGTATTGTACCGCCGTTGATGCCAAATTAAGTAATTAGTTATGTCCTCCCACAATTTTCTGGTACCATTTTCAAATTTCACGTATTTTTAACGCCATTTCGGGTGCATTATTCTTTGTCACCCACCACCTTAAACTAATATACGGCATTTTCCACAAAAAATTATGCGAATAAACCTATTATTATGCTCTAAACCTGCTTTTTGCTCAATGTCCACCACTCACGAACCCCACACCACCCCACCCCCATTAACAATTGTACAGTTAACACCACGTTGATGTAAAAATTTGTGTAAATTAATTAAATCGATATTTTTCATATGAATGGTTTTTTTTTAATATGCAGCATCATATTGGTCGGTAAAATCCATGGCATACAGTTTGAAAAAAGATCGGTAGTAAAAAACACATCCCCCTCACTCGACGCCAAACGTCTCCACTGCCCCGCCGCCGTTAGCTGCCAAATGACTTTTAGGTGTCACTTCGGGTTTCACAAGGATGAGGCCGTGACATCTCTTTCATACATGACAACCGAGAAATTCCTCTCGAAACACGAGTTCACCTAGGTACCGTTGCTGGTGCAATGACGCATAGCTGCAGTGCCAGTCTAGCACTAAGATAGATGCCCCAATGCTTCCCAGAATAGCACAGGGTGTAATGCTTCAAATGGCTCTGAGCACTATGGGACTTAACGTCTGAGGTCATCAGTCCCCTAGAACTTAGAACTACTTGAACCTAACTAACCTAAGGACAACACACACATTCATGCCCGAGGCAGGATTCGAACCTGTGACCGTAGCGGTCGCGCAGTTCCAGACTGTAGCGCCTAGAACCGCTCGGCCACCCCGGCCGGCACACAAGGTGCCTTCTTCCTAGCAATCGTCACTGAATTTAACTGTCAAACTGATGCTACTGCTGGTGTAGGAGCACCATCTCAAATGATATTAGTTTTTGCTGAAGATGAGTGCTATTGTGGAAGTGAAGTTTAAGATGGAAGATAACGAAATATATACAGCGCTTCCATGGAATTATGCCTATCATGCAGCACGAATTGTGTTATGGGAGCAGGAGGCAAGTGACCCTCTCCGCTTCCAAAGATATATAGCAGTCATGTCTACAATTATTTCTCCTGTACTTGAAGAAAACCACAGACATAGCATGTGGTTAAAAAACTGTACACTGTCACAGCGAGAGCAGGGTTGAAAAAAAAGAACAAAGATGTTGCGAGGTAAAAATTAATTTATTTCTAATCCAACTTAATAGTACTTTTACATTTTCGTAAGAAGACACAGCAACACTTTTTTCATTCATGTTCATGAGTCGATGGAGAGAAGAACACCTTTCGAATTACAGAATAGTAGCAAACTCAAAGATTCGATGCATCCATGGTATCTTCTCCTTCCCTTTCACGTAGACGATGTTATCCGTGTGATCGAATAATTTAAGCGCCGTCACCATATCTTTATTGGGTATGCTAGGATCATCCCTGCGAATTCCATGGTAGAAACGTGTTAGCGACTTCGCACTCTTCTGTGTCTTAGCACACTTCACGTACTTGAAAGACTTTGGTGATGCAATGTTTGCTAAGGGTGTCTTTATTATTCCACCATCTTGTGTGTACGCTACAAACGCAACATCTTTAATTATGAACTGTCCACACTAACCATCATACAAACGCTGAGCATCTGCAATTATGTTCACACCTTGAGGCGCCAATGTTAAACGCTCTAGGTATCGTGTAGCACCTATTCATTTATACAGCTCGTTGCCCAGCACCGGTGAGCGGGCAGTAGTTGATCACTTGGCCATGTAGAACTAGAGCATGCGTGGCAGTGTGTTCTGGGAAATTTGTCGAATATTCAAATTCATTTCACACATTTACAGGTCCATACTTAGTTATCTCGTTTCTTTTCGAGCAGTCTATTACGATGATCGGTGAAAGCTCCTTGAACTTACGTGGACTTAGTAGATACCCTCCTCCCTCTCCTTTGGCAATTTTGTAGTAAGAAGCACGAAACCTTGCATACATGTCATAAGCTAGACTCTATACATCTTGATTTCACTGCAGATGTAAACTGTCATGTGGGTAGAATTCTGAATTGGGGTAGACTTTGGCATTAGTTTACTTGCAGTTGTCGAACACAGTGCATTCATTTGCTATATGACCTCTTCTGTCAGTCGGAAACGCAAGTATGATGAATCTAGGTGTTTTTAGCTGCGAAGAGGTTTTAATAGCCCATGTTTGTCTGCTCGCAGTCGGTAACACTTGGTACTCGACAACCTCCCACGAGCGAAATGTCAGTGAGAGAAATGTACCGGAATTCAGTACATGTAAAAGCTTCTCGTTATTGATAAAACATGAAAACTGAGTGATGGTAGGTACAAGCGAAACTTTCAAGAGTTTCTGCATATATTGCAATGTAAGAGAGTATACCAGATCAGTCTGCGCTGCACCATGGACAAATTCGCGCGTATGCCTAGCTCTTAAACCGAGAGAATGTGTTTACACAGACAAAACATTCGCCTGCACATGGATAGGAAAATTCAGGCTGTTGTGCATAAAGTTGGAGGAATGCGTCGGGAAATAGAGACGTATTACCAGACTCTTCTGAGAATAGTGAATGTGTTAAATGTGTAAGTTAATGAAGTTGGTAAGAAAGTAGCCGACTTAACTGAAAAGGTCAAGGCTGTTGAGGGGAAAATAGATGTAGGGTTCCTTCTTGTTGAGAAGGGGGAGCAGGTACATACTAAGATGAAGAAGAAAATTAGTATACACCGAGGTGTCAATGAAGCAGAATGTGGTTCAAGCGCGGAAAGCAATTCGTGAGAAATTACGGTTGCTGAGGTTAGGGCATACGGATCGACAGCAAACTTTAAGCCGGTTATTGAATCTCTCCGACAGCTCTGAGCAAAAACAAAAGCACACGATAACGATGGTGTTGCCATTGACGAATTCATTATCCGTCACTCCCCTGGTCAGACAGATAGAATATTCGGCGTCGGCAGGGGAAGACCGTACATGTCCGGTACGCATCCTATAACTGTAGCTGATGACACAATACAGACTGGTGATAGGCGGTTTGAGAGAACACCTGACTTATTGAATCTTATTTTCCGAACACCTATCAAAAACCCTAAAAATTATTCAGTTAATGATAGATAAACGTACCGTGAAATACTGCACCTGACTGATGTACGTAAGATCGCTTAAAGCCTGAGCAACAAGAAAAATAAAACCATTATAAAACCAATACTTGAAGGCGAAAATGTCAACAACAACAACAACAACAGCAGCAGCAGCAGCAGCAGCGGTGATGGTATTGACATTGAGCATAAAGCAGTGCACAATCGAATCCCGCAGTATATATATTATGACGACCTCAACGAGCTAATACATCGACTACGGCTGCTCATGGCATCAGCTGCTGTAGGTAATACAGCTCATTCGAATGAGGTTGTTTCAGTAATCTCGAGTTTAGAGAGAGAGGTATCATCGAATAAGTATTGTGACAGTAGTTCGAGAACTGCACAAACCAGCACGCAAAACATACCCTCTTAGGCATGTTATGATTAGAGGTTTGGATGAGTTATGGCAAGCTGATCTTGTAGATATGAGGGAATATTCACATGAGAATAATGGATTCAGATGTATTTTAATGGTTATTGACACATACTATAAATTTGCTTGGGCATTACCTGTTAAAACAAAAACGGGTAGAATTGTCTCGAGTGTTTTTGGGCGTTTGCTACAGACAAGGACGAATCGATGCCTAGACAACGTGCAAACCGATCACGGTGGAGAGTTCTACAATAAGCATTTCATGACCGTGATGCAGTGGTATGGAATACAGCACTACTCAGCATTCACTCACCTGAAGGCAAGTATCGTGGAGCGTCTAAACAGAACAATAAAAGGTCGAATGTGGATGCGCTTTAACCTCCGCGGCTCATACAAATGAACAGATATCTTCCCAGAAATAATTTCTCAGTATAATCGAACCAAACATAGTACAATAAAAATCAGACCAATCGATGTTCGTGATAATGGACTCATGGATACGGTGTACTATCGCATTAAAATGCTGGATTCTCACATACAGTAATTTAATGTAGGTGATTTGGTACGTATCTCGAAACACAAGACTGAATTTGCGAATTCATACCTACCGACCTGGTCAACAGAGATGTTTACAATTTCAAAAGTGTAAATAATAAATCCTAGAACTTATATATTGAAGGATATTAAAGGTGATGGAATTCCAGGCTGCTTTTACACTGAGGAGTTACAGAAAAGCTCAGAACAGGATTTTTTTCTCGTGGAGAGAGTCGTAAGACGTCGTGGAAATTAAGCAGTAGTCAAATGGCTTGGTTTTCCTGCTACACAAAACAGTTGGATTGATGCCGACGATTTCATATACAATGAGAGCGCATAGTTCACAACCACCGCAGTAGCATAACACGCGTGCTAGGAGACGCATTAGAGGAGATGGTGGTATTCTAGACAAACTGCCAGTGGAATTACACATCCCTGGGTATAACTACTGTGGACCTGGAACAAAGCTTCAAAAACGCTAGGCACGAGGTGATAAGGGGGTTAATCTGCTCGACGAAGCGTGTATGGAACATGACATTGCGTACGCTGCAAATAAAGATCTATCAAGTCGTCACATTGCAGATAGGATTTTAGCTGATAAGGCTAAGGCGATTCGGAGAAGAAAGGATACGGGTATAGGTCAACGCATCGCAGCATTTGCAGTTGATAAAATCATGCGTGGAAAAATTAAGTTGTGTTTAGGAGTAATGGATTTCAAGTGATTTATGAATGCACTGAAGCAGAAAGATGCGGGAAGAAGAAGAGAATCAGTTAAAGCACGTCGTGTTCTATCAATACCCAAGACATCTGGCGGGTTCCTTCCATTTCTCATCCCCGCCCTCTCCACGCTCTCGGTGGTAGGGTCACTCGCTGATGATTCTGCAGCTATCGCTCGAACAGTCAAGAACGCGCAAAACTCCCAAGCGTAGCTAGAAGAGGCATGAAGACGTAACCTCATGATGGAAGACGCAGCCATCGGAAAAGGAGTATACTAGAAACCGTACAGGAAAAGGCGTGGTCTATTCATAAATAAAAAAGAAACCATTAGCGGTCCTACCAGATCGACCACTCACAAATACTGATCTTCTTAAGTTTGTTAGAAAGAAATTCAACATACCAAGATTCCGTGGCGTGTTTATACGGAATACATTACCGAAGACTACGTGGAAAACTGGTGAATGTGGCATTGTGAATTTAGATGTTGCAGGAGGCCCCAGCACCCATTGGGTATCATATGTTATGAAAAATGCGGATATTGTCTACTATTTCTCATTTGGTGACCTGCAACCGCCAGAAGAATTACAACGATAATTCACTCACAGAAGATGTGGGTTCTACAATTATCTACGCTCTCAGGACTTTAATGCATACCCCTGTGGACATCTATGCATCATGTTTCTCTTAACGTTTGGAAAGAAGAAGAAGCATGCTATATGAGGAGGAACCTTAAACATTTCTTCATCAGTTGAGGTTCGGTTGCAATATCGTAGACTTTGACGTTAAAAGAACGTTCATCTATATTGCGTGCAAATTACTTTCCGCCAATTGATTTGAGCGTTGGTGAATGGAGCATTGCATTGATTGGACTGGAGGCGTACAACGGCGTAGCAAATATCACTGAGACTAACAATAAACAGCATCTGGATATTGATGGTGAAAAAGATATTGTGGAAATACAACCGGGTGCATATGATATCGACGATTTAAACGAAGTCTTAAAACAGTCCGGAAAAGGTACTGAACTATGTGCGAACATCAATAGACTTAAATTTGAAATAAGGACTGTAAATGGAACGATTGATTTTAACCTGAAAGGTTCAATAGGCCGTTTGCTGTGTTTCACAAAAGGGCAGGTTTTGAACAAGGATCCAAGTAAATTATACAAGTCAAATGAGACTGTGGACATACTTCCCGTCAGCACAATCCGAGTCGAGTGTAACACTGCAACGAACTCCTATCTCGACGATAGTCAGATTCATTTTATTTCCGGATTGTTCCCTCAGTTGCAAAGAGGTATAAGATTGTTGATACCCCTGCCAATGCAATATACCTTACAGTGACACCTCAGACAGTGGATTATTTGGATCTGCGTATTGTGGAACAGAATAACCAACTTGTTGACTTTTGTGGTGAGGAGTTCATTGTAGGAATACATCTACGGCGGGATAAAACAAGTGCACGCAATCCACAGCAAGTCACTTCGCTACCGAACAGCAAAGTGATAACAGATGCGAACTACGAGTTTCTTAAATCAGTTGGCTTGAAACCGCGTAATGACGGCTTCACTCAATATAACCAGTCCGGTAGAGTATGTTGAGAGAATTATATGCCAGGAATACTTCTCTCATAAACCTTACGCTTCAACCAAATTTAAGAGGAACAATGAAATTATAATTGTCATCCAGCACCAAGATGCACTCACGCTTACATGCAAGAGTTTCATATATCTAGAGGGTTCATTCAAGAAAACCTACGGCAGCGATACAGTGAGATCCAAGCTTACACGTAACGCTTTAGCATTCCTGTTTCAAGAGATACACTATCAACTCAGTTTGCATAGTTTAGAAAATGCGGGATGGTTCATAGATGATTCAGAGGATAGAACATTTGCAGAGTACAAGCGATTTACTGCATGCATACCTCTAAAAATACTTAAAGGGTGCTTTGAGAATATGAGATAGATTACTATGAACGCTAAACAGGAGCTCATTCTTGTGCGGAGTGAGACGGACAATAACTTATACATTCAAGGAGCTCAAGAGGAGAATATGATCACTATCAGCAAGAAAATATGGAAAATGCCACACATCAGTGTATCCGACGAGAAGCGTTTGAAGCTTTTAAAAGTGCTGAATTCTGGTACATTTCTGTCACTGACATTTCACTCGTGGGAGGTTTTTGAGAACCCGGTGTTACCGACTGCATACAGACAAACATGCGCTATTAAAACCTCTTCGCAGCTAGAGACACATAGATTCATCATACTTGCATTTCAGACTGATAGAAGAGGTAGTATAGCAATTGATTCCACCATGTTCTACAACTGGAAGTTAACTAATGCCAAAGTCTACCCCAATTCGAAATTTTACCCATACGACAATTTACAACTGCAGTGGAATTAAAATGTATACAGTCTAACTTGCATTATGGGCAAGATTTCTAATTTATTACAATGAAATTGCCGAAGGAGAGGGAGGAGGATGTCTACTCAGTCCACGTAAGTTCAAGGAGCTTTCACCAATCGTCATAATAGACTGCTCGAAAAGAAACGAGATAATTAGATCTGGACGTATGGATGTACGAATTGAATTTGAATCTTCGACAAATTTCCCAGAACCCACTGTTACGCATGCTCTAGTTCTACATGACCATGTGGTCAACTACTGCCCGCTCACTGGTCTTGTGCAACGAGCTGTATCAATGAATAAGTGCTGCACGATACCTAGAGCATTTCACAATGGCACTTCAAGGTGTGAACATCATTGCAGACGCTCCGGTTTTCTATGATGGTGAGCGTAGACAATTCATATTTAAAGATGTTGCGTTTGTAGCGTACACACAAGATGGTGGAATAATAGATTATCAGTAAACATTGCATTACCGAGGTCTTTCAAGTACGTGAATTGTGCTAAGACAGAAGAGTGCGAAGTCTACCATGGAATTCACAGGGATACCCTATTAAAATATGGTGACGGCGCTTAAATTATTCGATCACAGGGATGCCATCGTCTACGTGAGTGGGAAGGAGAAGAGCTCATGCATGCGTCGAATCTTTAAGTTTGCTGCTATTCAAGACCTGCAATTCTACAGGTGACGTTCTCTCCATCGACTGAAGAACACCTATGAAAAAAGTGTTGCTGTGTCTGCTTATGAAAATGTAAAAGCACTTTTAAGTTGGATAAGAAATAAATTAATTTTTACCTCACAACCTCTTTGTTTTTTTCTCACCCCTGCTCCCACTGTGACAGCCCACCATTCTTAACCACATGCTATGTCTGTGGTTGTCTCCAAGTACGGGAGAAATAATTTTAGACATGTCTGCTATACATCTTAGGAAGCAGGCATCGTCACCTGCCTCCTGTTCCCACAACACAATTCGTGTTGCATAAAATTCATAATTCCATGGAACAATTATATATATATATATATATATATATATATATATATATTTGGTTATCTTCCATCTTAAATTTCACCTCCTTATTAGCACTCATCTTCATCAAAAACTAATGTCATTTGAGATGGTGCTCCTACACCAGCAGCAGCAGATTGACGGGTAAATTCAGTGACAATCGCTAGGAAGAATGCACCCTATGCTATTCTGGGAAGCACTGGGGCATCTATCTCGGAACTAGACCCGCACCGCAGCTACGCGTCATCGCGCCAGCAACGGTCCCTAGGTGAACACGTGTTTCGACAGGAATTTTTTGGGTGTCATGTATGAACGAGATGTCGCCCCCTCATCCTTGAAGCGCACCTGGCTCGAGATGACTGGGAGTTTGGTTCAAATGGCTCTGAGCACTATGCGACTTAACTTCTGAGGTCATCAGTCGCCTAGAACTTAGGTTAGTTAGGTTTAATTAATTCTAAGGACATCACACACATCCATGCCCCAGGCAGGATTCGAACCCGTGACCGGAGCGGTCGCTCGGCTCCAGACTGTAGCACCTAGAACCGCACGGCCACTCCGGCCGGTGACTGGGAGTTTGTGGTGTCGTTATTTCATCCTCATTCATAAAGAGATTGGTCTGAACAAAGGTTGCGAATTTTTACGGGCGCTGATATCTGCGCAGTTGAGAAACCCACAAACCAAATACGAGCGTCACTCGAAAGGAAATGCACACTATTTTTTTTAATGTATCTTTTATTCTTTGTGTTTGAAAGTTTTACAGTGTGTAGATACATCCTTTAGAAACACTATTTTCATTTCTCCACACAATTTCCATCCCTCTCAACTGCATTACGCCATCTTGGAACCAGCGCCTGTATACCCGCGCGGTAAAATTCTGGACCAACCTGTTGGAGCCACTGTTTGTCAGCGTGCACAGGGGAGTCATCATCTTCAAACCTTGTTCCACGAAGAGACTCTTTCAGTTTCCCAAAGAGATGGTAGTCACATGGAGCCAAGTCAGGACTGTAAAGCGGGTGTTTCAGTGTTGTCCATCCGAGTTTTGTGAGCGCTTCCATGGTTTTTTGACTGAAATGTGGCTGTGCATTGTCGTGCAACAGCAAAACATCCTGCTATTACTGATGTGGTCGAACACGACTCAGTTGAGCTTGAAGTTTCTTCAGTGTCGTCACATATGCATCAGAATTTGTGGTGGTTCCACTTGGCGTGATGTCCACAAGCAAGAGTCCTTCGGAATCGAAAAACACCGTAGCCATAGCCGGCCGCGGTGGTCTCGCGGTTCTAGGCGCGCAGTCCGGAACCGTGCGACTGCTACGGTCGCAGGTTCGAATCCTGCCTCGGGCATGGATGTGTGTTATGTCCTTAGGTTAGTTAGGTTTAAGTAGTTCTAAGTTCTAGGGGACTGATGACCACAGCTGTTAAGTCCCATAGTGCTCAGAGCCAACCTGTAGCCATAACTTTTCCAGCAGAAGGAGTGGTTTTGAATTTTTTCTTGGGTGAATTTGCATGATGCCACTCCTTCGTCTCTCGTGAAAAATGATGGAGCCATGTTTCGTCACCTGTCACAATTCTTCCTAGAAATTCATCTCCACCATTCTCGTACTGTTCCAAAAGTTCGCTGCATACCATTTTTCTTGTTTCTTTGTGAGCCACTGTCAACATCCTGGGAACCCACCTGGCACAAACCTTTTTTAACGCCAAGTCTTTCAGTATACTGCAAACATTTCCTTCCCCTATCCCAACTTAGTGTGACAATTCGTTCACTGTGATGCGTCTGTCTGCAGTCACCAATTCGTTAACTCTCTGCACATTGTCTGGAGTGTGTGCAGTACGAGGCCTGCCGCTGCGAGGACAATCCTCAATACTGCCGTGCCCGCTTCCATCTCGTAACCTGCTTGCCCTCCAACTAACTGTACTGCAATCGACTGCAGCAACGCCATACACCTTTTTCAACCTCTTGTGGATGTCTCCCATGTCTCGTTTTCACAGCACAGGAATTCTATGACAACACGTTGCTTCTGATGAACGTCAAGTGTAGCAGCCATCTTGAAGACATACTGTGACGGCGCCACTTACGGGAACAGGTTGAACTAAGTTTGAAAACAAGCGGGAAGGATGTATCTACACACTGTAAAACTTTCACACATGCAGAATGGAAACTGTATTTTTACAAAATGAGTGTGCATTTCTTTTGGAGTAACCCTCGTATCATCATCATCATCCTTGCAGGACCCGAACTGACACCAATGCGTAGCTTGGCAGTTAACGGCGGCAGTGGCAGCAGCGGCATTTGGCGTCGAGTGGGGGGATGTGTTTTTTACTAGCGATCTTTTGTTTAACCTGTATTCCATCGATTTCAGTGACCAATAGGATGCTGCAAATTAAAAAAAAGCTACCCCATTCATGTGAAATATATTGATTTAATTAATTTGCATACATTTTTATATCAATGTAGTTTTAGCTGTACTATAGTTAATGGGTGGGGGAGGTGGGATGTAGGGGTGTGTGTGAGTGGGTGAACAGCAGGTTAAGTGCATAACACTAGGTTAATTTGCATTATTTATATTTAAAATGCAGTACAATAGTTTAAGGGGGTGGATGACAACGAAGAACGACCAAGAAATGGCGTTCAAAAACAGGTGAAATCGGAACGTGTACAGAAAATGATGGGGGGACATAACTAATTACTTAATTTGGCATCAAAGACGGTACAGTAGTTCAAGGAAATGGGGGTGACGTGCAAAACCACTTAACACAACAATAGGCTAAGTAAGACTTACGTCTGTCCTATCCAGCACAGGCCGAGTCCTTTTCCAGCCAATTCCTAAGAAGAGGCTGCGGTGCGATGACTTACGTTAGTGGAGGAAGCTGAAGTGCCTATCATGCATTGTCCTGATGGAACTTGAACTTCGTACGATTTTCTGGGGGAAGAGGGGGGAGGGGAGGAGAATTACCAGTGGGTGAGAGATAAATTAATTAATCAATTTGGTTAAGTAGTCAATCAAATTGATAAGAGTGAGAGGAGATTTCCCATAACTCAGACCTGAAAGTCTACCTGTAGCAGTGAGGGGGGGAGGGGAGTTGGGGGAGGGGGAGGGGTTTGGGGAGAAAAAGATAAGTGCCTGTCAATCAAAACGAAATGGGTGTGACATGGAAAACCACTTAACAGAACAATAAGTTAAGTACCTGTCAGTGAAAGGAGAACAATAGGTTAGGTATCTGCCAATCAAAGGAAGACAATAGGTTTGCACCAAAGTGCATACCTGCCCCTGATGTAGGCACCTGCACTAACAAAATGCGCCACAAATCGCCTTGTCCCCTACTTAAAGCATCACAATGGACGTATCCTTGTGTGTGGTTTTGGACTCCACTGGGTAGGCAACAGGAATGCCTCTGTTTAGCAAAGCTAAATTACACTTTCGAAGGGTCAAGACTGGTGGCTGTTCTTTACATTCGAGCTCTCTTTGTGTCATAGATTACCAATACACCTGCACAACATCAGTCAGCAACCATTAATTGTAGCACAGGGCTGTCTGACGTACTCATATGTCATCCAAAAACATTATCACTCCATTTCCAGCCAAGTTGGAGTCGCCGTTTGCTGCCAGTGGTTGCCGCTCTGTGTAATAAATTTTTCAGCCGCCATATACTCTAATCCCCTACTGATTTAATCAGCTCTTATCCCCTACAAATTTAATCATGTGTTTTATTACTATGTTGTTTGTAATTGTTGTCTCCTGTCCGTGGTTTGATGCAGCTTTTCATCAGATACATCGTATACTTGTCTCTTCATCTTTGCATGATTATTGCATCTTGCATCTAATTAAGTTTGCTTACTGTATTGAAGCCTTGATCTTCCTCTACAATGTTAACCCCCACACTTCCTTCCATGACCAAATGTGTCCAGTCAACAGATCCAAACAGATCCATTCTTTTAGTCAAGTTATGCCACAAATTTCTTTTCTGACAAATTCTGTTCAGCACCTCCCCACTAGTTACGTGATCTACCAATCTAATCATCGGCATTCTTCTGTAACACCTATAACAAAAGCTTCTATCCTCTTCTTGTCTGAACTGCTTATCGTCCACGTTTCATTTCGGTACAAGGCTACACTCAAGAGAAATCCATTCAGAAAAGAATTCCTAACACTTAAATCTATATTCGTAGTCAACAAATTTCTCTTCTCCAGAAACGCTTTTATGGCCAGTGTCTATCTACATTTCATTTTTTCTCTACTTCGGCCCTCATATTTGATTCACTGCCAGAATAGCGAAACTTGTCTATTACTTTTAGTGTCTCTTTTCCTAATCTAATTTTCTTTTCATCTCCTAATTTAGTGTGATTACACTCCATTACCCTTCTTATATCCCGCCTCTCGAAACAATGTCTATTCCGTCCAACTGTACTTCCAAGGCATTTGCTGTCTCTGGCTTAATTATAGTGTGATTGGCAACCTCCGGGCTTTTATTTCTTCTACCTGAACCTTAATTCCTTCTCTAAATTTTTCTTTGGCTTCCTCTACTGCTTGCCCAATGTACTGATTGAATAACTTTAGGGAAAGGGTACAGCCCCATCTCACTCCTTTCTCAACTGCTTTTCCCATTCATACCCCTCGACTCTTATAACTGCAGAGTGGCTTCTTTGCAAATCGTAGTTAAATATTTGCTCCTTGTATTTCATCCTTGGAACTGTGAAAATATCAAAGATTGTATTGCAGTCAATATTTTCAATTTTTTCTCCTAAATCTACAACAGTTCGAAATGTATTTTTCCCTTCGTTCAATCTATCGTCTCCGATAAGTCATAGTGTCAGTAATGCCTTTGGAAACCGAAGTGATGTTCCCTGAGGTCGCCTTCTAGCAGTTTCTTCCGTTCTACTGTAAATGATCCGTAAAAAATTTTGGATACATGACTCATTAAATTGATAGTTCGGTAATATTCACACCTGTCAGCTTCCTTTGGATTTGGAATTATTACAGTCTGAAGGTATTTCACCTGTCTCAATTAACGTGCTTATTAAGTGGAATGATGTGTTCACCCAAGGATCTAAATTATTCTGAGAGAATATCGTCTACAGCAGACACATTGTTTCTACTTGGATGTTACAGAGCCCTGTCAAATTCATCTCCCAGTAATATATCTCTCATTTAATTCATCTTCTTCGAATGCCTCTTCTCTTTCTACAATATTGTCATCATTTTGGTTTCCGTCGTGTAGACCCTGCTACTTTAATGAGCAATAGTGTAGGTTTGAAAGACACTGACCACTCCATCCAATTGAAATTACAACTGTTTCGTCCTCTCTATGTCATCGGCAAACTTATTCCAAAAGTCTTCTTCATTTCCTTTGCTTCTTGCTGCATTCACAAATTCAGTAACATAATAGGTTATAACTTTATTCCACTCCTTTCACGACTAGTGCTTTCCTTTCGTGCCCCTCGACAAATGCAGTCGAGCGAGGTTATACAGTGCATAAGACATTGTGTTCTTATTCGAAAAGACGTTTCTTCAGACTGATATCCGCTAAGATGTAAGTTTTCAGTGATTGGCCAAAATGCTTAAGGTGAATCTAGAGGAAGTTCCGTTGAAAGGAGACGGCATATTTTCTTCCCCATCCTTCCCCAGTCCATACTTGTGCTTCATGTATAATGATCAGTTCGTGAACAAAACGTGAAACCCTAATTACTCTCTCGCTCTGTTTAGCTGAAGCTCTGTTTAGCTGGTTTCTGTGTAAGGAGAAATTAGCCTTCCACTGCCTGTAACTTAATTCTGAAAACCTAGTCCAAAGAGTCTGTTCGAGTGAACATTACCGAAAGCTTTTTGTAAATCTACAGATCTTATCAGTCAGGTTTGCCTTTCTTCAGTCTATAATCTAAGACACGTTGTCGGGTCTATGTGACCTCACATGTTCCCACATTTCTCTGAAATCCCACCAGTAGGCTTCTACCAGTCGTTCTATTCCTCTGAATATAATTCGTGTTCGTGTTTTGTATTCATGAAAATTAAAATAGCTCCGTAATGAAATGAAAATAGATCCGTAACACTACCACCTGTCAGAAAATACCTTCTTCAATTCTGGTACTAAGTCACATCCGTCTCTAAGTAAGAGGGTACCTCACCTGTCTAATGTATACCGTGTTCTACACTTTGTAGTACTTGGTTCTCCAAAGACGTTACTTATTCTGATGGAATAGTACTTCGGATATCTTGTTTCGACCTAGGTCTTTCAGTACCTTATAAAATCTTCTTCTATTATCGCATCCGCAATCTGTATTTCCCTTTCCATTTCGCTGATTCAAGTTTATACCTCATGCTACTCTTTTATTTATTTATTCCACTCAACAGCCTTCCTTTCTCTGCTAGTTCTGGCTTGCCACTTGACCTTTTCATAGTCGTACAGCTGTTTCTTTTTTTCTCTAAATCTTCCTTTGATTTATGGATCAGCAGGATCTATCTTTCCACAAGTCATGCGTGCTTCTAAGCATTAGCATGCCTTTCTAGCCTTTTTGTACTTTCTGTAAGTCTTATTTTTAGACTTCTGTGTTTTCTTTTCATTGCCTCATTTTCTGCATTTTTTCTTTTTTTTTCTTTCGCCAGTTGTATTGAATCTGTCTTATGTTAACTAAGAATTTTTATTACGCCTTGGCCTTTCGCTTATTTAATGCTCTGCTACCTTTACTATTCTACTTTCAGACTACCCATTCGTCTTCTGTTGCATTTCTCTCCCACCGTTTTACTTAATTATTGCCTAATGCTCCCTCTGAAACTCTTGAGAACCTCTGGTTGCACATCTTAAGGGCTGTGGGAGCACTTGTTCATCTTTGCTGCTGTGAAACGCTTTTCTGCTCAAGCTCTTTGGTTTCTGTTTTTCTAGAGAAGGCAGTAAGGAACAAAACAAGAAGAAAAATCAAGTAAATGTGGGCTGCGAAATGCGTACCTTACGACCTATGGGCATTTGTTCGGTAGAAGAAAATGGCTCTGAGCACTATGCGACTTAACTTCTGAGGTCATCAGTCGCCTAGAACTTAGAACTAATTAAACTTAACTGACCTAAGGACATCACACACATCCATGCCCGAGGCAGGATTCGAACCTGCGACCGTAGCTGTGTTCGGTAGAAGAGGTGTATTTTATAGCAACGAAGGTTAACAAGTGCCCATAGCTCTTAAGGAATGCGTTTTGGAGCCCATGTTTAGTAGACAATTTTTTCTTGCATTGGACAAAACTACCAGCTCTAAAGGTCTCAACCCTAAAATCCTAGCAGCGACAGTACCGGTATATGTACTCCACTGTTAGAGGTATCAGAACTATTTTCGCTTGTAACTTTCGACTCGATCGTTTCCGAACCAGGACCCCTGACCTCAAAATTGACGCATTTACTCTTCTCCATCGTCCCCGAAAGTCTGAAACATCATCACGGAAGCATCATGTATAGTTTCTGGCACAGAATGTTTTCTGCCAGGCAGAAACGTGTTGTGAAAGTACTTCGAAAATTTTTCGACGAGTTTCGTATTTTGTTTCTGGAGATTTGCACTTCGTGGAGACTTAGAGCTATTCTGTTTTGCGAACTATGCGAGAGACCTTTAGTTTTCACATGTGTGCTGAATGCTGATTTTGAACACTTATATCGGGACGTGATCCCTGTCAATTTAGATTATATGCTTTCAAGTGTGTCACCCGGAACATTTTCGTATACATTCCGTTCCGTGCTATAAACACCGCGTGCCAGAACAAATGCGGTGATTTGTGAGCGTTTTAAGGCGGGCAAATATTTTAAATATTTTATAATTTTTGATTCTTTCAACAAATGGGATGTTAGAATTTTGATAAATTATTATGATAGTTTCTTTAGAACAGGAATTGATGCATTTTATAAGAAAATATGAGAGCTATTAGATCCAAAACTATGTTTAGTATTACAAACCTACGTCATTATTCTCATCCTGTTGAATACATTTTAGTGCAAACGTGGCAGTTCGTGCTATGTGTATAAGTTTTCCGTTCATTCCTACGCGCTTATTGTCAAGTTAGACAGCATACATCGGACCCCTACGCGCAGTTGAAAATTACCTGAAAGCTCGGGAACAGTGCAGAACTGCATCCCGCGTAATGGTAATCACAGTTTCCTCCATATGAATGAATATAAGCTTCTAACATGTGCTCGAGGGGGGTTTCGTCGCATAGGAAGCATATAGCTGTTGTTGCCTTCCAGGAAGCGGCTAGCAATGTTCATGCCGGCTGGGCGCGTGCGGTCCCTGTAACCGTTTTAGCGGACTGCGGGAGAGGAATTTCCGCCCCCTTTCGGAAGGCGTCGCTCAACTACACACTTACTGGCTCGTAGCGTATAGCGACGTCAAAGACCTCTTGGGGTCGCTGACTTCCGCGCGGTCTGCATAGTACTGTTTCGCGTATAATAGTTAAGCTCTTGTAATTGACCTGCTATCGCTAAGTGACTTCCACTCTCGGACCGTTTTTAGGTGACACTGGTATAACTGCCAAAGCCGAACAAAGAGTAATCAGCAGATATTATACTAAATGATGTTAAAGTTATTAACCGTTGAGGCACAAATATGCTTGCTTTGAACTGAAACAGAGCTCACTCAGTTTTTGCCATTAAAAATACCACTATCAGTTTAAAGTAGTGTACCGACAAAAATGATAAACATGGTACAAATTCAAAGCTCGATGTAAATACTGATGAACATTTTAAATGCAAAAACCATATATTATAGCTGCCAAAACATTCAGATTCAGCTTCTTTTGCCATAAAAATAATTGCTATTTGAGCATACTTATAAATTAGTTGGTTAACGTATTCTGTATATTTTCTTTTAATGACATACACAGGACAACAATCTTGCGTAATTCCTCACTTAGCCAAAGAGCATTTACAGCACAAAAGAAAGTGGACGGAAATATGTGTGGTATTCACACATGTATACCTTCCAGGCGTATGCTTAAGTAATTGTAAACATTAAATACAGCCTCACAGTACAGTCATTTACTGCAGGAATTTAGTGTCAAAAACTCATTTCTGTTGGAGGGTAACAGACACATTCACAAATACGATACCAGAAGAAAAACTATCTGCACGTACCTCTAGTGAACCTAATTTTGGCTCAGAAATGGAGTGAAACAAACTCTTTGTCAACATGCCCATAGAAATAAAATATCTGACAAGTAGCAGATGTGTTTCCAAATGTAGATGAAAGCTGTTTCTCTTAAACAACTCGTCAAATACCACACAGGTATTTTAATGGAATAGAATTACAGGCCGTTAACTAGCCAGTATATTGCCATATAACTCTGTTTTGATTGTCTTTGAAATCCTTTGTTGAAATGACACGTTGCTCAACATTACATTTATAGTGAATATATGATGCATGGAACATGCAACTAAGTTCTACGTGCGTTTTGGTGTCTTCAATCTAGAATACGATAAAACGTAATTCGATTAGATTATGATCTGTAGGTGTAATGCATTCTTGCATTCTTCAGTCGGAGTATAGTTTCGTTATATTTAGTTAGGTGAGAACTAGACTACCTCTAGATGCTCGTGGCCCTCTTGTTAAACAGTAAACGAACTCGACAGAAACATTTTTCATGACTGAAAATAGTGTAGTCGGTTCACAAGGATGTAAAAGCTGGAGAAGTAACGTTACGGTATGTCGAACGTACAACCGGTGCAGTGAGGAAATATACATTCTGAGCCACGTGAACATTTGTACGTGTCAGTGTCCTTAGCAATGAAAAAAGAGTAATAGAATTACGACTAAAAGTTCATAGACTTAATATATGACACAAGTATATCAGAAATGTTACAAAATGATAAAAATAAAGTATGAATGTCTGGTACCTTGGACGCAAGGTGACACATGACGGTGCAAGCAAAGAGGACATAAAAAGTCCAACTAATACAGGCAAAGAGGGTGTTTCTGATCAAAAGAAGTGTGTTCGTGTCAAACGTTGACCATACTTTGGGGAAGAAATTTCTGAGAATGTACGTCTGTGGTACAGCATTGTATGGAACCGAATCGTGGTCTGTGGGAAACCCTGAAAAAAGAGAATCGAAGCGTATGAGTTTTGGTAGTAAATAAATATGTTGAAAAATAGATAGATTGATAAGGAATGAGGAATTTCGCCGCCTAATTGTCGAAAAAAATAAATACGTGGAAAGCAGTGACGAGAAGGAACAGAATGCTAGGACTTATGTTAAGACATCAAGGAACAACTTCTATGGTATTAGTATGATCCGTAAATTGTAAACACTATAGGGAAAGACAGAGATTTGAACATGTAAAACAAATAATAAAGGACATTGGAACTAAGTGCTCAGCTGAGATGAAAATGTTGGCGCTGGAATATGGTGTCTTGGCGTTCCGTATCAAACCAGTCAAGAGACTGATGGACGACCTCCCCCCCCCCCCCCCCCCCCTCCTCCTCTCCTCTTGCAGCAAAGAAAAGCAATATCAACAAGCCCTCCCGTAAATTGAAAATGTCGCTTCTCCTGGATTCCTGATTCATCCGACGAAGGTGCTCCTGTTGGGCTTCTGTATTAAGCAAGAAAACGTGGAAGAATGTATTGTCTATAAAACCGGGGGGGAGCATTGTCGCCAGTAGAAGTTAAAAAGCGTGGTATTGAACAAAGGCTGTCTGATTGAGATATAATAATCCGTTGCATCGTCTGTCATTCGGTTTATAACTATTACACTGTCCAGTCAGATTAATACGACCACCTGTGAAAAGCCTGAATAACCAGCAGACCGCTGTGAGACGTGGAGGAAGAGAGTCAGTGAGTTTCTGGACGGTAACGACAAGATTGTGGAGCCAATCCGACTCCAGCGCTATGGCCAGCTGCGCTATATTTCGCAGTTGAGGGTCCGTGATTTGAACAGCCCTATCGAGGTGGTCCCACAGATTCCGGACTGGGCTTAAATCCGGGGAGCCTGATGGCCAGGGGATTACCGTCAACCCACCCGGCGCACTGCGAACGACGCACGTACACTGCGAACTGTGCGATACATTGCACTGTCCAGCTGTCAGATGCCATCGTGCTGAGGAAAAGCAAACTGCTTGTGGGGGTGGATAGTGCATACTTGTGTTGATTTATTGTGCCTTAACGAATGACGAGAGTACACAGGGAATAGCACGAAAACAGTTCCCAGACCATAACGCTCCATCCTCCGGCCTGGATTCCTTTAGACGCCGAAAAGGCCACCTGTCGCCACTCTGTTGCCGTACTGGCTTGCAAATTCCGGCCTTCGTTGCCGACGAGCAGCAATCTGCATGCATGCAAAAAACCAGGTGCCTGCTGCGGAGGACCATACGCCCAGCAGTCCTTGAGGAGACACAGGTGTTAGCACCTCGGTTCATCTGGATGGTCAGTTCCTCAAAAGTTGCACGTCTGTTCGCCCGTACGCATCTCCGCAAACGTGTTTCGCGCCGGTCGTCTGTGGGCTGTTTGCACGACAGTTGCCTCGGTGCCGATTTGGATAGCGCCATTCTGTCATGCGTGGTAACTTTAACCACGGCGACAAGCGAACGGTTTATACACTTAGATATTTCGAAAATGCTTCCACCCTTGGCCCGAAATACAATGGTGGTGCCCTTTTGGACATCAGAAAAATCCGCGTTACGACGACTGCATTATTTTACCGCGTCCCCATCCGACACGCTTTGTATACACTCCACTGCTAGTGCTGCCACCTGCCATCGATGAGTGTTTCTCACACGTTGACGTTGAAATAGGTGGTGGTCGCATTAATGTCACTCGATTATGTATAAATCGAGAAGTGTTCGAAAGTATTGTTAGGGCAGTGTGTGCATTACGTTTACCACTTTCGCTGTTAAAAATACTGTCCTGTTTTTGCAGAAGATACGTCATACCTCTGAGCCACGTAGGCACACTGCACACGGAGGCGACACTCTGGACGTTGAACTAAAATGCGTGCAGGAAAAAGATACACAAGTTACATTCTTTTATACGAATTTTGAATGGCTGGACGGACGTCACGAGCTTCAATGTGGCCAACTACATTTTAACCACATCACGTTCAACATCATTTGTCATCGAGAGTATAGGGAAACTGTTTAATACTGTGCGGTTTCAGTAACCGAAAGTTTAGACGATATAGGCAATGAAAAGTTCGCTGTAGTTCAGACAGAGTAGGGGCCTATGTCCTAAACATGTTGACCAGAGGGAGAAATATACACTAGCAATACTCGCATACAGACAGTATAAGTACGTCAGCTCATAACATCACTTACTTTGACTCTCGCAGGTACCACAGTGGTACAGAATTTGTGAAATAACATTTTCCGCCTTCGACCGTAATTTCACCGCCAGCCCAAAAAGTTACGAGACTGGTTTTATTCCCGGCGTATAAGCGACGTCATCGCAGTAACTACGGTGGCAGTTTGAACTAACAGATGTAAACAACAGATGTGAATTCCAACAGTCAGATGTGAGCAAGCATTGTTAAGTAATGGAGCGACGAACGTTAGTGTGCCGACGTTGTTGTGTGAAACATCGCAATGGAGCAAGATCCCTAAATCGAGTGTTTAAGACATTCTCCAGAATGTTTTGAAGAAGAGCCAAGAGAGCGCTAAGCTCGTCCCACACACTTTGACTCATGAACCAAATGAACGATTCACTGACACCCACCGTGACTCGAATGAAACGCAGAACGCGGACAATTCTTTCCTGGAAAACTTTATCACGACACTTGGTGTCATCAACACTAAGCTATCTCTAAACGACGAAGTGCAGAAATTCACAAGAAACGCGAACGTTTTGACGGCATTATAGACATTGGAACCAATGTGACGTATCAGTCGAACAACATCACAAAAAAAGTTTCTCAAGGTAGTATGAACGTTCTAAGTGTTGTACTGAAGTGAGAGAACACTACGTAGAACATCCGAAGCATTGGCTCTGAGCACTATGGGACTCAACTGCTGAGGTCATTAGTCCCCTAGAACTTAGAACTAGTTAAACCTAACTAACCTAAGGACATCACAAACATCCATGCCCGAGGCAGGATTCGAACCTGCGACCGTAGCGGTCTTGCGGTTCCAGACTGCAGCGCCTTTAACCGCACGGCCACTTCGGCCGGCACCGAAGCATTAAAACCAGCATCTTAATATTTATCTATTTTTTATTAGTAACCCAGTCTCGAAACGTTTTTGATTGGCGGGGAACTGTTTATTTTCCGATGTTGAGCTATTTGTGACATTATACTAATTTCAAGCTGTAGCTGACGTTCATGAGCGCAAGCCATCGAGTTCTGCAGTCATCAGAACAAAACCTACGACAAGTCGTCATGTGTAGGACCTATTTTCAGTGTTATGTCTACCAGCCAAATGTTGGTTGTTTTACACCTTATATTCCAAAGTAATTCATTGCTTCTGACACATCCTTTTAAGCACAGATAGTAGTTGTTACGCCTTGGAGGAACCGTAGAAATTAGAAATATGACAATTTCCACATATGTTTACGATTGGTATTATGAGGTTGGCGGTATTTTTCACGTGAGTAAGTGTGGAGAGAAGAGGGAAGAATGAGACCCATTAGCAATCAAAATATTAAGTAACGATGTTCGTAACCAGGGTTGCACCATGCTAGGAAATTCACCCGTATTCCCATTGTATCCGAAGGCAAACGTGGTTGCGGACGTGGACGTAGTTTCCAACGTAGTGATGAGCACTCGGAAACGCTCACACAGGACGTGTTCACCAACGCTATACGCGACCGCAAACGCTCCAACGGCAGTTGTCGAGTATATCTGCCGCACTATTTACACTGATTTTACTCCCAAAACTAAGGTATACCTTAACATCATTAGATATATCAGTGGATTCAGAGGGACTTAACGCGTGGAAATTTAAAAATATTATATTTCCTCCTACACACAATAGACTGGTATGCAAAACTTATGGCCGAAAATAACATTGGTATGACTCATCACTGCCAAGTAATGTAGCTCGATGAAACTTGGACCGTACGTAGAAAGATCTGTTACAAAATAGCATAGAAGGTAACTGAAAAGCAGTATGCTATGAGACGAACAGACATGACCCTATATTCAAAGACAGTAATTACGCGATTATGACGTTCCCTTCCACGTGACGTGATTGGTAAGAGGCTGTATGATGAGCGCGGACGGCAACGCACGCTCAAAATGTGCTCCCATGCTGACCACACCGTTGGTAAGAAGTGCTTGTTCCATTCCTCCACCAGCGCGGTTCACAACTGATCGATGGTCGTTCGTACACTATGTGATCAAAAGTATTCGGACACCCCAAAAACAAATGTTTTTCATATTAGGTGCATTGTGCTACCACCTGCTGCCAGGTACTCCATATCAGCGACCTCAGTAATCATTAGACATCGTGAGACAGCAGAATGGGGTTCTCCGCAGAACTTACGGACTTCGAACGTGGTCAGATAACCGTGTGTCACTTGTGTCATAAGTCTGTACACGAGACTTCCATGCTCCTGAACAGCCCTATTTCCACTGTTAGCGATGTGATAGTGAAGTGGAAACGTGAAGGGACACGTACAGCACAAACGCGTATAGGCCGACCTCGTCTCTTGACTGACAGATACTGTCGACAGCTGAAGGGGGTCGTAATGTGTAATAGGCAGACATCTATCCACATCATCACACAGGAATTGCAAACTGCATCAGGATCCACTGCGAGTACTATGACAGTTAGGCGGGAGGTGAGAAAACTTGGATTTCATGGTCGAGCGGCTGCTCATACACCACACATCACTGAACTGATGTACGTTGTAGCAAAAAAAGTGAAAGTCATTCAGGAAAAGGTATTTACGGCCCTTGCAAAAAGGGCATGTAGTGGTGACTTTGTCATCAGCGAGGAAGTCCTTTAGAACACCGCTGTTCTTTAGTAGGAGTGGCCGTGTTGGAGTGGCATGTCTTTGCATTCTTTAGTCCTTCAAATGGGCTTACTCACCCAGTTACAGGTAGACCTAAAGTTATATATGGACTCCGAATCATACGGCATCTCCATGATACACAAAGACTGTCATGTAGGGTCTGCAACTGGAAACAGATGAGCCTCCGTAGGGCACACTAAACGAACCGATGACGAAAGTAACTGCTCTTCTTCGGATCTTCTCTCTCGTTGCTACCTGCAAAAGAGCCAAGGCAATTTGTTTCCAGTGTTTATACAGAAATACGTACTCCACCGTTTCCATGATAACAGCAAATTTATTATAACTTACTGGCCGGATGGCGCGCCCGTCATCACAGCTGCCAATCAACAAGAGGAAGGGACGTCAGCTGCACCATTACCCCGTGAATCGTATTCTGTGTGTTGACATATTTTAACTGTTTGCATTACGCATTTCCTGAGGCAAAAATCGGGACTCGCCAGCATTTACCTAAACGAGAGCTGAATATTGTTAATGTGTCAGGATTGACGAGGAAGGGAAAGCAGTAGGCACCCGTTGAGATGATGAAGTTAAACATTTAATGATAGACATGATGGTTTATTTCAGTAAAAAGTGGTTGAAGGCAGGCCTAGAGAAGCAGCCGAAACTGAACGGGCTGCTGCCCGAGAGAGCAGGAGAGGAGAGGAAGAGAACGGACGACGTGTCCGCTCCCGGCAGCTGGCCGCGGCTCCACCACCTCCAAACCTCCCTACTGGACAGCCAAATTGTAGTTCGCTAGCGTTACTTCGTCGGCTACACGTGAGTTAAGGTGCTAACGGTTCAACACGTGGGTTTTGAAGGGCTTCTGTCCGGTATAATGCAACGTGACTTACGAGCTGAAACTAGCAGCCAGGCAGAAGGAACTGGCGAACATCAATAGATATAAAAAATTAAATTTTTATAATATTACATCCATTCAGTAACGGCCCCCACTGTACAACTTCGCACACCCCTGCTGGGCGGCGCACCAGGCCAACGGTCATTAATTCGCCACGTGGATTGCATCCTGATCTGATTTCCTCTCTGTCTGGAAAAGTAGCGCGCTAGGAGTTGAGCCACACTTGCCAAATAAAAGTGCCAGACTGAAGGCTGACAATAAAGAATCGTCCAGAAGATGGTTTCATTACCCACTCGCAGAAAAATTACGTTTCTTCACGATTGTTCCATTGAATATCAGCGTGGCATATCTCTTCTTACAATTATACTGCCTGACAAAAAAGCGAAGAGGAGATGGAAATTTCACGAGCTGAGAGGCTATGTGACGTTATTGCAGTGATTACAAAATGGAATCCACTTAAAAATGTACTTGGCGAAAAATGTACTTGGCGGTATCATCCCACTTGTCACTTCGACATGACATCCCCTTTGGCCTGGATGCACACTCTGATTCGTTACGGAAGGGCGTCACTAAAGCCTCGGATTCCCTCCTGATGCAAGCTGGCCGACCGCTGCTGTAACATTCTTTGATATCACGGATACTGGCAAAGGGATGGACTGGGACGCCAAATTTGGTCCCATCTGCTCGTATAATGGCGCAGAAGGGAAACGTGGCTAATTCTTGTTTTTCAGGATGTGCGCTAGTCTTCTTGGTGCATTGTATGGATTCGTAGGTGGTTTAGAGAGAGAAATGCCGTGTGGGGCATCTGCTAGCAAACCAGCAGGAATCACACAACAGTTCTTCATCAATTATTTCATCTGAGATGGTCTTCTGAATACACCGTGATTTCTACCCGGTCCGGTGTTCCCTGGTAATATTGGTGAGATGGTCTTCTGAATACACCGTGATTTCTACCCGGTCCGGTGTTCCCTGGTAATATTGGATCGCCTTTGCTGCAGGCGAGGTTGCACCGCGTACGGTGAATACGCGCTCACGAGAGGCAGAGCGCTGTACTGGCGGCTCCGATACGCGAGGCGACTTGAGACGGCAGAGCGCGGCCACCCACGTCTTCTGCGGTAACGTTGCCGGGAGTCGACGTCTGGACCGACCTCTACCGTTTACTGACACTACAGCTGCCAATGAGTCATCGACAAGTAATAGATATTTTCGCCCACTTACGTGCAGTGCGGTACATTTATTTATGTTAAAGGTTAAGTGCCTATCCCTGTAACCATCCTAAACCCTCTGCAAATCTTTCTACGAGTATATATTGAGAAGAAATGTCTCTGAAAATTTTTTATGTGGAAATTCTTAATGTTTTTAAATGAAACAAATGTTATTGGCATTCTTCATCTTTATTTTTCGTTTCTACATATTTTTTCTCAACAAAGTCACCCCGGCGACGAACACGTTTCTCCCAACGGGAGAACAGTTCGTTGATACCGTCACGGTAGAATATTTGCTTTTCATGAAATGTGTTTGTGGTATTTACGAACAACAATCAGATGTGTAAGGGAGTAACCAAAATGAAAATTTGTGTTGTAAAGTCACTCGAACCTGGACTTCAATTCTTACGCGAGTGGTAGCTTTAACAGCTTTGGCTATCCGTGCACGAAAAACGAATTGGCTTAAACTTCCATATCTCGTCGTTCCTGCATCACAACCTGTACTCGTAAATACGTTATGTAATCTTGTACAGGAGAGGATCTTTTAATTAAAAGTCGCTCCTAGCAACATTGGATAAATTCGATATTGCAGTGCCTATGTTGTTAAGAACGATGAGATGTGCCTTCGAACATGCTTGCATGTCCGAAGGAGCATTACATCGTTCCTCTTAAAAACACAGGCACTGCAATATCGTATGTTTGATGCTGTTGACTTGTTGACGCGGGAACATATGTTTCCAAAGAGTCCTACATTTAAGCCATTGTAACACTGTTTCCGTTACTTTCACGAGGCAGGTAACACAGCAGTCAGAGCTGTCCGTACGTATTGAGAAGACGAAATGAAATTAAAATTAGCGTCAGCAAGTGAGTCCCTTTCAGGGACATTTAGAATATTACTATCTGTTCGAACAGCTTCACCTTGATAAAATCTCAAACGAATATTCTAATAGCCTAGAGGCTTTGTGAGCATGAAGCCAATAGCAATTGAATTACGAGAAATTACTGCCAATTGCTAACCGTTAGGCAGAACTTAATACACAGCTTTGTGAACCTCTCATTATTATTTTGGTTTCTCTGTGTCGTAAGTACTGCAGACTGACAAGCCCATTCAACTAACGCCGATAATATCTTTCTTAAGAGAAACTAATTTCAAGTTTATAACGATCAAAAAATCAAAGTGCTTTTTCCCCTAATGTTTCCACTAAAACCACTGATGATGCTGGAAATAAGTAACCTAACAGCATATAGCATATGAGATTTACTGCTAGCAGCATGCTTAAAACAGAAGAACCACAAAGTGCGAGTAGGATTCGCACTCTTAGTGTTCCGTGAAAACTTAATTACCTATGCAGATAATAATAATAATAATAACTTCGTGTGGCTCAATGGCGCGGTGCAAGTCTCGCTATTGAATCCCATTCCGGCCACTTGCATGTTTGATCTACCACACTTATCCAAGCCGGGAAAGGTGTCCTACAGTTTAACGTGGAATCCGCACCACTTGCTGTTTCTGGCGACTCCTCGCACCATTGAGAACTGAAGGATAGTTTTAAATGTAGACTGAAAAATCTGTGATCCGAACGAGATTCGATCCCGCGACTTCACAATTTCCACGCACACACTTTAAGGCTAGACCGCCCAGACAGACATGCATATACGTAGTCCATCTATATGTTTCGATTAGTGAATTTGCATGTATCAAAAAATGCGGCATTTATGGCTGTACCTTTCGATTGCATTGACTTAAACGCTTAAATTATTTACGCCTTCAAAGGACCATGGACATAAGCATTTAACGTAAATTTCAACCTCATGTCTCAACCCATTACTGAGAAAAAGAGCTGGACTAGAGAAAAAGGGCAGAAATGCAGAAACGGAACGATTTATCTGATGACCAGAAGGGCATCAAGACCTACTTTCGGATCAAAGGTGAAAGCATTTCCGAAAAGACTAATTCTGAAAAAAGTACGCGTGCCGCCGTGGTTAAAGTACATCGCGCATAGCACAATGCCGCTATCCAAGATCAGCGCCGAGGCAACTGTGGCGCAAGACGGGCCGTAGATGACAGGACCGAACGACGACGTGTACGGCCGAAATGAGCGACTGTCCATCCAGAGAATGGAGGTGCTAACAACTGTGCCTCCCCAACGACCGTCGGCGAACGTTACTGCATATGGTCCTCCGCAGCAGGCACCTTGTTCATGCACCCAAGCTGACTGCTGTCAGGCCGCAACTGGAGTGGCGACAGATGGCATTTTCAGATGAATGACGTTTTAACCTCCATCGGACTGAACTCAAACACCCTGGAACATTCGACGAAGGAGTCCAAGTCGGATGATGGAGCGCTCTGGTGTGGGAAATGTTTTTGTGCTATTTCCTGGGTAATCTCGTCATTCTGGAAGGCACAGTAGGTCAACACAAGAGTGCCTGTGTCGTTAGGGACCATTTCCACTCCTATACGAAGTTTGATTTTTCTCGGCACTGTGGCATCTACCAGCAAGGCACTGCAACGTGTCACACAGCTTGCAGTGTACGTGCATGGTCCGAAGAGCACCGAGATGAGTTTGCCATACTCCTGTGACCAAACTCCCAGAATTGAAGCCCAATCGAGAATCTATGAGACCACCTCGACCGGGCTGTCCGCGCAATGAATACTCAACCGAGAAATCTATGGCAGCTGACCACGATAGTATAGTTGTTATGGCTCCACATTCCTGTCAATACTTTTCAGAACCTCACTGACTTTCTCCCTGCACGTCTCGCAGCAGTCCACGCTGCAAAATCTAGTTATTCAAGTTTTTGAAAGATGATCACATTAACACGACTGGACGATGTACTTCCGTTGTACAGTTATGATGATGAACTGTAATTCACTTGAATTAGAAGTGAATCATCTACAAATCACTTTTTCGCGGTATCATAAACACTCTTACACTGCTCAGATATTTTTTTCGATTTCATACTTATAGAACCCATTAATATCTTTTCACGAAGTTAACATATAGACAGATTACAAGTAGTCACCAGTAAAGATATTCGATAGGTATGTTTCATGACGTAGAAAAAACGATGCACACATGGCCACCCATTTAATTTCGTTTCTTTGAAATACGCCAGGTATTTGGTTTGGGAAAACTATGTTTAAAGTCCCCATTTAATTATCTTAATTTAGAATTTTTATCATCTTCCTAAATGATTTAACATCGTTTTGGCTCTTGGTTTATCTGACGAATGTATTGTGTTCTATTCTCGACTGAGGGAAGAATTTTAACAAGCATCAAAAACCGTCCATCACCTCTGGCAATGACAAATGAAGAACGCTAGGCTCCACCGATATTTGGAATTTACGTTAAAGTTTATGATTCTTCGCTACCGATTGTATTAATGTTAGTTGGATTACACTATGAGAGAGGCAGATGTCGTGTAAAACGAAAACACTATATGCTGATTGTTCGCGGAATTCAGTATCTGTGTCATTATTGAGAAACACAATTAAAAACTTCATCATGGATTTGGAAATGATGGCTTCGAGAAAGCAACGCGGTTCCCCGATGCTCATATTTCTTTCTAATGTCCAGATTTTTCATTTTTACGTAACAGATCTGTAAATAAGCAGATTCATTTCAGCTTCATATTTGCATCCTTCGGTGTTACTGTAATTAGACTACAAACTTGTTTTTGTTTATTATGACAAAAATATAGTTCGAAGTACATTGAAACACAAGAAAAACATGAAAAGGGCGGGGCACAAGCCATCGATATTTGTTTTCGTTCACCAAGGGTTTGTCGCTCTGTCTGACTTAATAAATAAGCTTAGCTTTTTAACAAAACTCTGTATTCTGAGATTTCGTGTCAGATAACTCTTTCTGTTAGGATTAGGCTGCAATTCGTTGCCATACGATTATCTATAACTGTTTGAAGAAAAAGTGAGGTTAAGTATACTACTCATATTTCAGAAATTACAAAACTCCAGTCCCCATTTTATGTGCTATTTCCATGCACGTTAATAGAACAAATAACTACTCTGCCCTGTCCCGGACGATGCGTGTTACAGCACCATTTCCGTGACGAGGAGTAGCGCGGGCCCTATAGCGAATCCTCCTGGCGAATTAACGTTGGGGTCGATCTGCTGGCCAGCCTGGATTGGCTTTTAGACGGTCCTCCACATCCCACTAGGTGAATACCAGACTGGTACCCAAGTCCCACACCAGTTATGCGATTCGCAAACATTGAAAAACGTTCACCCATTTTCACAAGACTGACACAGCAGGCAGACAGTGGGAGTGCGCACGCTCTGCCTTGGTGAGCAAGGTGGTGCAGACAGGAAGGGCATCTGTCTACCTCTTAAATTAACCACGGTGGACAAAGCACCAGAGGAAGAAGAACAAGAATCACTTTACCTGGAGTACAGTTGGAACACTGCAGGTGTTAAAACTGATGAACATGAGAATTAGAATGAAATCTTCATTTTGGAGAAAACCTCTAGCAACCTCCACGCCAAACTCCTTTTGCCATACAATAGCCTGACACGGCCAGTGGTCGAAAATTATTGTACGGCATGCTCGAATGTTGTGGGGTTCTGTGTCTACGAGTTATTCAAACGAAGGGTATAAAATAAGGATCCATTTTGTGCCTTTGTACGTGTCCAGCAACAGGTTTATATCCGGGAATTTGGTGGTCAAGGAATACGGTAAATCATCCTGGTGCTCTTCGAACCATGCACGTACTCTCATCTGGATTCATTGTGCCTTCCAGAAAGACAAGCTCACCCAGGGAATGCCCTCTGGCCTGGACTCTTCCGACGATTATTGCAGGGTGTTTGCTTTCAGACCTTTCACGCCAGTACGCGCCATGTCCAATGGAGCATTAAACGTATCTCACCTAAAGTAGCCACCTGGCGCCACTGGACGTCCAGTTGCTGTACTCGCTTTCAAATTCCGACCTTCGTCGCCGATGAACTGCAATCAGCTTGGGTACATGAAGCAGATGCCATCTGCGGAGGGCCGGCCGGTGTGGCCGAGCGGTTCTAGGCGCTTCAGTGTGGAACCGCGCGACCGCTACGCTCACAGATCCGAATCCTGCCTCGGGCGTGGATGTGTGTGATGTACTTAGTTAGGTTTAAGTACTTCTACGTTCTAGGGGACTGATGACCTCAGATGTTAAGTCCCATAGTGCTCAGAGCCATTTGAACCAGCGGCGGAGGACCATACGCAGGAATCGCCCAGTAGTCGTTGACGAGCCACAGTTGTTAGCACCTCGGTTCATCTGGACGATCAGTTCCTCAACATTTGCGCGTCTATTCGCCCATACGAATCTCGGCAGCCGTCGTTCACAGCTGTCATCTACGGCCCATAGTGCACCACAGTTCTCCCGGCGTCGAATTATGATAGCGACACGTTGCCACGGTATACATTAACCACGGCGGGACGAGAACAGTTTACAGACTTAGCCACGCCCATAATCCATTGATCATGCTCTTTATGACGAGAGATAAAACGCTTCGTTTTCGCATTACGGCAACGACTGCATTGTTCACCGGGTGTCCCAAAACACCTCATACACATTCGACTGTTAGTGCCGTTAACTGCTGCCTACGGGTGGTTTCAGCACATTGATGTCGAACATAGACGGTAGTCACATTAATATTAGTAGCACGTGTATATTCCACCAAAATAAAAGGTGAATCATCCAAAACTTGCACCGCAAATGTTAAGTAAATGGAACATGCTATCAATGTGTGTTTTTCACAGATTAGATTAGATTAGAATGGATTGGTAGTCAGGAGCTCGCATTGTTAGCCAGTCAACAGATACTTAAAAAGTGTATTTTTCTTGCAAACACATATTTTTTTAAATGGAACGATGCCTATTGATATTAACAAACTAAAAGTGGGAGAAATTAGAATGTCAGTGGTGTTTGTTGCAAGATTGTAGCGCAGCACTAGCAGTGGAGAGTGCATAAAGTTTGTTGGGGCCACGTAGAAACGAAGCATTTTATCTGGCGTCCTAAAGGGCACGATCATCCACTTACTGGCTAACAATACGAGCCCCTGACTATAAATCCATTTTGTGAAAACCGCATATCAATAGCGCTTTCCTATTCCGCAGTATTTGCAGAGCACGTTTTAGGTGATTCACACTGTATACTTTATAGGTTCTGTCTTTATAAGCTAATTTAAAAGCTTGGTATTGGTATTCTATAGAGGTGTCGGTACGTGTACAAATGTATATAAATATGATCTCGGAGATAACGAGAGACTTGTAATATTGACTCTTTGGTCTGTCCCTTATATCAGCGTTTTCATTCTCTGATAGTAGTGTCCATTGGCACCAGGAAGTATGGCCATTTAGTAGTTGACTATTGTGGTATGTTTGAATGACTTGTTTGCTGTGAGGTGGGACAGATGTAGGATTCTATCATGATGAGATTGACAGGGATTCAATGAGATTTTAAACATTCTCGGGCTTATAATTTTTGTAGATCCACGACGATTCTGACAATGCGAAGGTATCGTAGTTGACACACACTTCGTTTGATATGGACGTTCATAATGTGCAAGCAATCTTATTTTTCTACTGTTACGTATACAAATGTCAATATGTTGCAGGTACCGATATGTATACAATATTTGCCCGCTGTATCAGATGCAACTGATGACGGCCCAAAACCAGTCTGACTATTAAATTATTGTAGCTTATGACATACAGCATCATGTGTGTTAACAAATAATCATTCAGTATTCGGATTACAAACTCTGACAAGAATTACTTCGTCGTCACTGTGTGGGGTAACGGGCGAGATGTGGTGCCACGAAAATATTCCGAGTTTGGAGTCGGCGTGGACACACGGGCCGCTCGGCAACCCGGGGCTCGTTTCAAATCACGGGGTGCTGAACATTAACCGGAGCAAAAGGGGTAGCCCCAGCGCGTGGTACAGGCCAACTGTGTAACTGCGAATTCCATGTTGATGCTGTGTTGAGGACTGTGGTTTGTGTCGATGAAGAAGATTTGTCTGCCGAAAGTGCCAAAGATGACGGACTTTGTGAAACCATAATGGCAGACATTTCACAGTTTATGTAGAAATTAATAATAGCCACAGGAACCATGACACCTTAAAAAGAAACATGTATATTACCATTATTTCAAGACGATTCTGATGGTGTAACCAGATTTTCAATATCTTTATTAGTATGAAGTTTAGTATCTGATTGTAAATTACACAAGTAACACCCAGCAAAGTATTTCGAAAATCTAAACGGCTCATCCGATTTTATCTATCGACATGTCTTTATAAAGCTATTAGTGTAAAACTAAATTGGTATAAATTACAGGCATGTAACTTAAATAGTACATGAGTTATTGGAGGTCAAAGTGGTCAATGACTAATGATCGCATCAAGCCATAAGTACTCCACAGTTACACGAAAAAACGGTAGCAGCCTGCTTATAAATATATTTATTCGTCTACGTCTTTCAATATATCTGATATATACTATTCATTAAGAAAATGGTCAAATATTTACTGTGTTTTAGAAAGCACAGAGGAATTACTCTACTAGCCTACTTTTGCTTCTATTCCTTTGATATATGTTTATTGCTCTGTTTATGTATTTCATAATGTGTGTCAGAGTGTGTTTATGGTCCATCCCTAGGAATACCTATTAAAATTGTGTGGTAGTAGTGGGACTACAATCGTACGGGCCCACTCTGCATTGTTGCCAAATTTATGCAAGATGGCGGCGATCACGTGATCCAAGATGGCGGTGTGTATACGTGGCAACAGCGCATGACGTAATCCAAGATGGCGGATTTTGGCGGGAAAAGAGGTCAATTGGGCTATGTCCACTAACCTAATCCTCCAGAAAAATGGTGGGACATTTGAATTTTGGTGGGAAAATAGGCCACTTAGACTACCACCACTAACGTAACACAACCCCCACTCCTCCCTCCACCCCCCCATAAAATTTACGAGTAATTCAAATTCCAGCATGATAATGTCTGCAAAACCATACTTGTCTTTGTTATTATTTTTGTTATTCATTATTATTCATTATCATTTATTACTATTTGTAATTGTTTATTAATATTTATTATCATTCATTAATGTTTGTTATTATTTATTACCATTTATTTTTATTTGCCTACATCCACTAGAAAATCGCGCTAAATTAAATTTCAACATGATAATATACTGCAAAACCCTACTTGTGTTTATTATTACTTATTATTATTATTCATTATCATTTATTATTATCTATTTTCATCTATTATTATTTACTACTATCATTGGCCTACCACCACTAACATAGAAATCGCGACATGTTCATATTCACATGCCATAGTGTCAGGAAAACCGTACTTTTATTTATTATTATTATCATTTACTATTATTTATTAACATTCATTATTATTTATTATTATTTATTCAAGACGCCAGATATTTGCGGCAAGAAAGCCAATTCACTTATATCCATAACAAAAAATCTGTCACGAAGTCAATTTGAAACACGATAATCTGTCACACTTACGGGAAAAAAAAGAGCAGTTGAGCCAGGTGCACTAACCTAAGTGCACCTCATCCCACAGAGCGAGGTGGCGCAGTGGTTAGCACACTGGACTCGCATTCGGGAGGACGACGGTTCAATCCCGTCTCTGGCCATCCTGATTTAGGTTTTCCGTGATTTCCCTAAATCACTTCAGGCAAATGCCGGGATGGTTCCTTTGAACGGGCACGGCCGATTTCCTTCCCCATCCTTCCCTTACCCGAGCTTGCGCTCCGTCTCTAATGCCCTCGTTGTCGACGGGACGTTAAACACTAGTCTCCTCCTCCTCCACCTCATCCTACGAAGTTTGAATTTTTCGCGGTCACTTATTGTTTCATTCCTAAGCTATGAAAATCGCGTCAAATAATAATTAAGTGCACTTTTACTAATGTAAGTCACCTCCTGTGAATTCGTGGGAACAGGACTGAAGCCTTTATTTCAAACAGTACCGTCATCACTTGTTCTCCAACAGAGTTAGTACACATCATAGAGATCGCAGTCCAGTCGCCACGAGGCCCCCAGTCGAAATGAATTAGTTCATATGGTCGCCGCCGACACGCGCCGGTCCGCGAGCCACTGGTAAGCGAACGGTCACCACACGTGATGGCAGTCGGTTGCGATCCGCGCAAGCTGCCAGTCCAGCGGCCACTCACGTCACAGCCTACTGGCGCCGACTCGCTTCACAGGCCCGCGCTGATCCAGCGATGTAAACGTGTTTTCGTGGACGGTGGACTCTTCCCTCAACGACCAGTTGGCGCCAAAGCTGTTCACTGGACATGTTGGAACCTGCCGATGCCGACTTCACAACGGTCGGTCGGTTGATCCAGCACGTGGTTGACAACTCCCTGCCGCAAGTTTGGCGCCAAAGTTTCAAAAATGGTTCAAATGGCTCTGAGCACTATGGGACTTAACAGCTTAGGTCATCAGTCCCCTAGAACTTAGAACTACTTAAACCTAACTAACCTAAGGACATCACACAACACCCAGCCATCACGAGGCAGAGAAAATCCCTGACCCCGCCGGGAATCGAACCCGGGAACCCGGGCGCGAAAGTTTGCTCAACAGTGGAACCCACCATGACGTCACAACAGATGGTCCTGCAGAGGTGCTCGCCGCGACGTTCCTCGCTAAGTTAATTGATCACCCGACTCTCGTTATTCAAATCACATTCTGCGCTTACCTAATCCAAGATCGTCGCGAAAACACGCGCCCGTACACATGAGCCACCGCTCGCCCCTAGCTTAGTGCCTCCGCAAGTGAATGTAACAAAGTTCGCATTACTACTTAATTAACTTGATAAATTAATTATCCTCTCTGATGTGGAAAGGTGCCACGTCCACCTAGACTTGGAAACAATTTTCGCCAGTGCCACGCCCACCTGGACTTGGAATGAAATAGTTAAGTCCATACCGACCATCACGTCCCCTTACCGACCCACGTTCGTTGGCTAAAACGTACTAATGTGTACTACCGCTTACTAACGTGCACTACTGTGTACTAACCTACATGAACCTGTATCACATTTTGTCTGTTCAAATAAGCCAAGTTTGTTATCTGATGGTTAGTTCGTGTTTCGCTACCAACAGAAGAAAATTGTGGCAAACAAAGCCACTATCCTAAGTCACCTGTGATGACTCAAAATCGTCGGTTTGCCCCTCTCACGCTCCACGAGCGCGTGACCGCCCACATCACAGCCTGGACCTTTCTACTCACGTCGTTCATACTCCTCTGTAAACATTCTAACTAAACTATGACCGGAATACTGTTGTCCAATCCGCATGGCCTAGGACATGGCCGGAGCACACCCCCAGCACCTAAGCTAAGAACATCGGATCGCCCCACCTGTAGTTAACCGCTGAGAGACGGAGATATGCTGCAATTCCATCCCTCGAGCACTCGTAGCTACTTGCCTCCGCAATTCGAGCTAACAAAACCTCCAAGTGGAAAAAATAAGAACCAACGCGAACTCTCTCATATTCTATATCGTCCCACAAATACATAACGTACATTTTATTTAGGCATCGAGTATATCTATCACTCTCATACAAAAAACATTCGCTCTCATGTACCTGAGGTCATGTTGCACAGGCAGCAGACATGCAAACAGCTCCTAATTTCAGTGCACAATATCAAACTGCTCCTAAATAATGCAGTACACACAACTATATACACCCTCAGTACTCGAAATGTATCCAAGTAATGCATAACAAAATAACAGTCGCGAGCAGTCAACCTGCCCCACACGGAGTAACACACCTGACAGCTCTCAATTCGCTCAATGGTCTCTCTTCGACCCCTCAAACATGACTTGATGACAGCCGCATTCACACCTAACACCGGAGAAATTCATATCACCTAGACGCCGAAAAGGACTATCCAAGCCAGGACGCGCGCGTCGTCTGTCACCGTCCTAACTCAGGGCGGTCCAACACACAGGTTAAGGCAACATTCCATTGCTCGCCGGCCTATTTCCGACACATCTCCACCTTGACGTCTGTTGTCAGAAAAGCGGAGAGCGAGTTCACACACACCGTCCGCACACATTCCAGCGCTGCCCTCCTCTGACAATCTAAAACGATCATCTGACTATGTAAAAAAATAAGAGCCCAGTCAACCTCTCCGAAATTGTATAGTGTCGCCATAAATAGTTAACGCTCGCTTTCGTCTTTTCTCAGCTTATGTGTAAATTCAGAATTTCTTCACGAAAATAATACTGAATGCGTTCCTAACCTCCTACCGTTCCACACGTCAACATACGTAAATCTTCTCAGCCCTCCTATACCCCAGCACAAGCAATTAATCATTATTATTTCTTCTTATCGAATTTACAGGCCTAATTTCCTAAGGCACATTATCGAAGTACGATCCTGCTTTTCTTTCTGAGGCTTTTTGTGTTTGCTTTTACAGAGTCGCTAAATTACCTCCACAGCCCCCTACACACACACACACACACACACATACACACACACACACACACACACACACACACACACACACACCTCTACTCATCCCATAACATAAGAAGTAGTAACTTAACAATTCAATATATACAAAGCCTACACAATGTAAGCCACAGTAACTTTACAATGCCAACTACACTCCTGGAAATTGAAATAAGAACACCGTGAATTCATTGTCCCAGGAAGGGGAAACTTTATTGACACATTCCTGGGGTCAGATGCATCACATGATCACACTGACAGAACCACAGGCACATAGACACAGGCAACAGAGCATGCACAATGTCGGCACTAGTACAGTGTACATCCACCTTTCGCAGCAATGCAGGCTGCTATTCTCCCATGGAGACGATCGTAGAGATGCTGGATGTAGTCCTGTGGAACGGCTTGCCATGCCATTTCCACCTGGCGCCTCAGTTGGACCAGCGTTCGTGCTGGACGTGCAGACCGCGTGAGACGACGCTTCATCCAGTCCCAAACATGCTCAATGGGGGACAGATCCGGACATCTTGCTGGCCAGGGTAGTTGACTTACACCTTCTAGAGCACGTTGGGTGGCACGGGATACATGCGGACGTGCATTGTCCTGTTGGAACAGCAAGTTCCCTTGCCGGTCTAGGAATGGTAGAACGATGGGTTCGATGACGGTTTGGATGTACCGTGCACTATTCAGTGTCCCCTCGACGATCACCAGTGGTGTACGGCCAGTGTAGGAGATCGCTCCCCACACCATGATGCCGGGTGTTGGCCCTGTGTGCCTCGGTCGTATGCAGTCCTGATTGTGGCGCTCACCTGCACGGCGCCAAACACGCATACGACCATCATTGGCACCAAGGCAGAAGCGACTCTCATCGCTGAAGACGACACGTCTCCATTCGTCCCTCCATTCACGCCTGTCGCGACACCACTGGAGGCGGGCTGCACGCTGTTGGGGCGTGAGCGGAAGACGGCCTAACGCTGTGCGGGACCGTAGCCCAGCTTCATGGAGACGGTTGCGAATGGTCCTCGCCGATACCCCAGGAGCAACAGTGTCCCTAATTTGCTGGGAAGTGGCGGTGCGGTCCCCTACGGCACTGCGTAGGATCCTACGGTCTTGGCGTGCATCCGTGCGTCGCTGCGGTCCGGTCTCAGGTCGACGGGCACGTGCACCTTCCGCCGACCACTGGCGACAACATCGATGAACTGTGGAGACTGTGTTGAGCAATTCGGCGGTACGTCCACCCGGCCTCCCGCATGCCCACTATACGCCCTCGCTCAAAGTCCGTCAACTGCACATACGGTTCACGTCCACGCTGTCGCGGCGTGCTACCAGTGTTAAAGACTGCGATGGAGCTCCGTATGCCACGGCAAACTGGCTGACACTGACGGCGGCGGTGCACAAATGCTGCGCAGCTAGCGCCATTCGACGGCCAACACCGCGGTTCCTGGTGTGTCCGCTGTGCCGTGCGTGTGATCATTGCTTGTACAGTCCTCTCGCAGTGTCCGGAGCAAATATGGTGGGTCTGACACACCGGTGTCAATGTGTTCTGTTTTCCATTTCCAGGAGTGTAAATGCCCCAATGCTCTCCATCCCTAAGGAAGCACTGTGATCCTGCTCTTTCTTTCTACATACGCGACACTCAGCGGTAATTAGCCCTTCTACATCAATGGACAGAAGTCCCTCTCAGAACTGTTCCACAAATTTGCCGATCGCTTACCTTCAACACAAATGCGTTACTGTCATTATAATTATAGTTAAATGTAACGATCCCGGTCTCAATTGATTGGCATTCGACAATGAGCTAAGTATCGGAAATACACTCTCTTGACCGCTGTTACTCTGGAAAAATATCTACCATCCTTACGACTTCATTTCTACCCATCACATAATATAAACAATAGTAGCTTTTCAATGCAATATATACAAACGCTACAGAATGTAAACCACAGTTACTTTACAATACAGTATATACACATCTGCACTTATCCACACTAGGAAAGCTCTATTCTATCAAGAAAGGTGGAGTGTAGCTGTATTCGTCTGCCCGGTTGAGGGTTAACTGGTTAGCGACGTTGCAGGGTAGGTTGGTCAATGCCCAGGTGAGGATGGTCTTTTAACATAAGACGGCGAGATTGCTCTGTGACTGTCATACGCAGAGAGATCGATCGAGTACTATGCGCGCGGTCTTAGAAATACGTATAGCGTTGTCTCGTATACTTTCATCGTTTTTGTGTGTTGGAGAATTAAGTGTGAATGGACATACTGAGCAGTCATCTATCAATGCTCACGATGATACTTGCGAAGTAGAGGAGGTATGGCTTAGCTATGTTACTGAAATTAGGAAAACATGCTGTCACATGATTGGCCAGTGTTGGGCTTACTGTAAAATTTCTCACGATATCAGCTGTGATGGATAATATTACAGCAGATCTGTGGTGTCTTCTCCATCCCATCTGTGCATTGGTTACCTCATAATGATTGCGTGACAATGCTTGTTTGAGTTGGGGAACAAATTTTGGTTGATGAGTCATAACTTCTGGGGTTGCTAGCACCGAAAACGGTGATCCCGTACTTGTGTGCAAAATGAGGAATCATTAGAAATGGAACGCAGAGTTATCAACTATTCGGTCACTGTGGCATATGAGTTTAAATGTAGAGGTCATCAATCACTTTGCATCTCCTGGCTCTTCTAGTTTCCTTGTGTTTTAGCTATCCTTTATATAAAATCATTCAGTGTTACGCTATCGACCGTAAGAATATGATTTACAAGGTGCAAAGTATAGTTTTCTGTAAGAGGCCGTGCATCCGTTCGTGTTAATGTCTGTTTAGAATCAGACATAGACTTCGAAGTAGCGTCAGAAAGACGAAATGTTCGTCAGTGTGCAAAAGCGTGTTAGAAAACAGTGTTTGAACGAGGGTCAGAGATAGCTTCTCATTCGTTTAGAGTATGGGTGATCAAACTTTAAAGTGGTCTCTGCAGCGTCTGTATATGTAATATGATCTTGTCCACATAGGCAGCTGCAGTTTTATGTGTCGGAATTGGTAAGCTGCTAGGAATTCTTGGATTGCCGCACTCTGAGTTATTCCGGGAGAGTATTAGGAATTCCGTTTGTCCACACTGGAGGTGGATCGCATTGGTGCCTTTGTGACTTGTAAATAGGATGAGTTTTTATAGTTGGTAATTGTTTTTTTACTGTTTAGTGGTAGAGAATAAGGATGATAGGATGTTGAGGATCTGTTGTAATTCTATCTAGTTTGGGATGTACAACACTGCGCTCATTTCCGGCGAATGGTCAAAACAAGGTCCTGTTGCAGTAACTGAGGTCGTTCTGTTTCTACACAGGTGGCAGAAGGTAATGGATATGTCTTTCTCTGACTTAAATTGCAGAGATCAGATGTGCAAAGATCTGGAAATGGGATCAGCTGAACGATCTATAGGGTGTGACTAAAGCCAAGTTGGAATTTTACTGTAGCATGCAGGTTTGGGAAAGGTGACACGTTTCGCAGTGGGTGCAGCCATCTTGAATAACGGTAATTGCGTAATCAACTGACGTGATGACAGAGCGCTCTGGTGGTTGTGACAGGAGCTAAACACAGTTGAACTTGGAGCCATTTTTGTTAGGTAAAAAAATTGTATGATCTTCCGCCAAAATTCAAACTTCCCACCAAAATCGGACATCTTGAATGACGCCCTCTGCTGGTGGCGATGTGTACTAACCCAGTTGGACTCCGGACCTCGTGGAGAACACACGTGCATGATATAAATAATAATTAATAATAAATGGTAATAAATAATAATATATGCTAATAAATGATAATAAATAATAATAAATAACAGGAGCAGCTGTCCGAATGCAGAGGCTTGTTGGAGTGTAGCGATCTGTAAGAGTTAACTTTGCCATCCTCTAGACGACCAAATAGCGAAGTAATTGTATGTGTTGGGCTGCTTTGGTGATCAAGTCAGAAATTGAGAAGATCATCGATTTCGGTTGGAGTGTTATTCGATGGGATGTAGATTGTTCGGTTGACTACTTCTACACATTTGCTGCCTTTATTTAGTTGAGTGAAGATCGATTGTGGTATGTTGGATACACGCTTGTCTGTTCTCTAGACCTGGGAAAGACATTAGTTGACGTGTAAATTATAGCGAAGAATGGTTCAAATGGCTCTGAGCACTATGGGACTTAACTTCTAAGGGCATCAGTCCCCTAGAACTTAGAACTACGTAAACCTAACTAACCTAAGGACATCACACACATCCATGCCTGAGGCATGATTCGAACCTGCGACCGCAGCGATCGCGCGGTTCCTGACTGTAGCGCCTAGAAACGCTCGGCCGCTCGGGCTAGATATAGCGAAGATCTCGAATATGTTACATGACTGAGAGCGGTATTCGAGAGTGCAAATATCATTTTCCGTATGTTTCTTTCTATTTAGTGAGTGGTTTACAGCATGCTGCATATAGATAAAGTTTGGGGTTTGTAGAGAATTAATTTGAAGTCTATATCTTGGGAATAATGATGAACTAGTGATCGGTAGGGTGTATCCTAGTGCATGATACTGAGAAGTACAGCTAAAATGGTGTAATATTATGGAGAAAGCACATGTGTTCTTGCAGTCTATGAGTTCGGGGGTGTTTGTAGAAAAGTGAACAGACAAGGAAGGAGAGACAGTAAGGCGTTTGTGCTGAGGGGGGATGATACTGAATTTGTAAAAAGAGTTCTGAGGGTGACTTAGGTCCGCTGATATAAGAAGGAAGATTATCTCTGAGTGTCGGGTCTGAAGAGAGAAAGAGCAGGTTGGCGGTGCTTTCCTAGGATTGGAGAACTGCAGTATACAGGGTGGTCCATTGATAGTGACCGGACCAAATATCTCATGAAATAACCCCACTTTTCATTACATGTCCGTGTATTATGTAAGGAAATACGAATGTTTTCGTTGGACAACTTTTTTCGCTTTGTGATAGGTGGCGCTGTAATAGTCACAAACGTGTAAGTATGTGGTATCACTTAACATTCCCCCAGTGCGGACGGTATTTCCTTCGTGATACATTACCCGTGTTAAAATGGACCGTTTACCAATTGCGGAAAAGGTCGATATCGTGTTGATGTCGTTTTTGATAAAAATGCCAAACGTGCTATGTATGCTGTTCGGTATCCTGGACGACATCATCCAAGTGTCCAGACCGTTCGCCTGACAGTTATGTTATTTAAGGAAACAGGAAGTGTTCAGCCACATGTGAAAAGTCAACCACGACCTGCAACAAATGATGATGCCCAAGTAGGTCTTTCAACTGCTGTCGCGGCTAATCCGCAAAACAATAGCAGACAAATTGCGCGAGAATCGGGAATCTCAAAAACTTCGGTATTGAGAATGCTACATCAACATCAATTGCACCCGTACCATATTTCTATGCACCAGGAATTGCATGGCGACGACTTTGAACGTCGTGTATAGTTCTGAAACTGAGCACAAGAGAAATTACGGAACGATGACAGATTTTTTTGCACACGTTCTATTTAGCGACGAAGCGTCATTCACCAACAGCGGTAACGTAAACCGGCATAATATGCACTATTAAGCAACGGAAAATCCACGATGGCTGCGACCATTGGAGCATCAGCGATGAACGCCTGACAACATGCGTCAGCACATTGTCAATGCATGTGCGAACATTTGGAAGGTGACCTACTCGCTGTTAAGAGGAATGTCGTTATACATATTACCAAATGCATTGTGGCTGACGGACATCATTTTGAGCATTTATTGCATTAATGTGGTAATTACATGTAATCACGCTGTAACAGCATGCGTTATGAGAAATGATAAGTTCACAAAGGTACATGTATCACATTGGGACTACCGAAATAAAATGTTCAAACGTACCTACGTTCTGTGTTTTAATTTGAAGAACTTGCCAGTTACCCACTGTTCGTCTAGAATTGTGACCCATATGTTTCTGATTATTGCAGCGCCATTTATCACAAAACGAAAAAAGTGGTCCAACTAAAACATTCATATTTCCTTACATAATACACGGATATGTAATAAAAAATTGGGTTTCCTGTTTTAAAAAACGCAGTTGATATCCGTTGGACCTACGGCAGCACCATCTAGCGGGCCAACCATAGCGCCATCTGGTTTCCCCCTTCAAGCAAGATAATTTTCGTTCTTTGTAGTTTTTTCGTTTGTCGCTTATTTCGTAAGATATTTGGCCCAGTCACAAATAGTGGACCACCCTGTATAGACGCTGTAGGAATAGGATATTTTTTCCTCATGCTGTAGAGATATATTGGATAAGTGCACTGTACTGTGTCAGATGTGTATATACTGTATTGTATAGTTACTGAGGTTTACATTGTGTAGCGTTTGTATGTATTGCATTGAAAAGTTACTATTGTTCATGTTATGTGATGAGTAGAAACGAAGTCGTAAGGACGGTAGATATACACTCCTGGAAATTGAAATAAGAACACCGTGAATTCATTGTCCCAGGAAGGGGAAAATTTATTGACACATTCCTGGGGTCAGATACATCACATGATCACACTGACAGAACCACAGGCACATAGACACAGGCAACAGAGCATGCACGATGTCGGCACTAGTACAGTGTATATCCACCTTTCGCAGCAATGCAGGCTGCTATTCTCCCATGGAGACGATCGTAGAGATGCTGGATGTAGTCCTGTGGAACGGCTTGCCATGCCATTTCCACCTGGCGCCTCAGTTGGACCAGCGTTCGTGCTGGACGTGCAGACCGCGTGAGACGACGCTTCATCCAGTCCCAAACATGCTCAATGGGGGACAGATCCGGACATCTTGCTGGCCAGGGTAGTTGACTTACACCTTCTAGAGCACGTTGGGTGGCACGGGATACATGCGGACGTGCATTGTCCTGTTGGAACAGCAAGTTCCCTTGCCGGTCTAGGAATGGTAGAACGATGGGTTCGATGACGGTTTGGATGTACCGTGCACTATTCAGTGTCCCCTCGACGATCACCAGTGGTGTACGGCCAGTGTAGGAGATCGCTCCCCACACCATGATGCCGGGTGTTGGCCCTGTGTGCCTCGGTCGTATGCAGTCCTGATTGTGGCGCTCACCTGCACGGCGCCAAACACGCATACGACCATCATTGGCACCAAGGCAGAAGCGACTCTCATCGCTGAAGACGACACGTCTCCATTCGTCCCTCCATTCACGCCTGTCGCGACACCACTGGAGGCAGGCTGCAAGATGTTGGGGCGTGAGCGGAAGACGGCCTGACGGTGTGCGGGACCGTAGCCCAGCTTCATGGAGACGGTTGCGAGTGGTCCTCGCCGATACCCCAGGAGCAACAGTGTCCCTAATTTGCTGGGAAGTGGCGGTGCGGTCCCCTACGGCACTGCGTAGGATCCTACGGTCTTGGCGTGCATCCGTGCGTCGCTGCGGTCCGGTCCCAGGTCGACGGGCACGTGCACCTTCCGCCGACCACTGGCGACAACATCGATGTACTGTGGAGACCTCACGCCCCACGTGTTGAGCAATTCGGCGGTACGTCCACCCGGCCTCCCGCATGCCCACTATACGCCCTCGCTCAAAGTCCGTCAACTGCACATACGGTTCACGTCCACGCTGTCGCGGCATGCTACCATTGTTAAAGACTGCGATGGAGCTCCGTATGCCACGGCAAACTGGCTGACACTGACGGCGGCGGTGCACAAATGCTGCGCAGCTAGCGCCATTCGACGGCCAACACCGCGGTTCCTGGTGTGTCCGCTGTGCCGTGCGTGTGATCATTGCTTGTACAGCCCTCTCGCAGTGTCCGGAGTAAGTATGGTGGGTCTGACACACCGGTGTCAATGTGTTCTTTTTTCCATTTCCAGGAGTGTATTTATCCCTTTGGCAAATTACACAGAAGACGGAAGATACCACCCATTAAATTTCTTGGCTGCATGTAGGGACGCTTTTGCTCATGGCATGTCGGACGAAACGAAGATGAAATACGTTAAACGGCACTTGGTCGGAGATACACAGTCTTGTTAAATGTTAAATGTAGTTCCTGCGAATCATACAATTTGTTAAAAAAGTGTTTTTTGAATGAATTTTGGAGCGAGGCAAAACGGACGCGGATCCAAAAAGAATTTTTGGACAGGTCGAGTTACAGGTACGGTAATGGGACGATGACAGATTTTTGAGAGCGCGGACTTCGCAAAGTTATGCATGTGAAACATCCGTTGGGGGTTTTAACGGAAATCACGCCCTTAAAAATGTGATTATCCGAAAATTTGCAGTAGGATCTTGTCCATAGTCCATATGCTTCCATGGACATATTTCTAGAATCTGCAGAATAATTTGAGAGGGCTTTGAAGTTCTAACCTCGGAGTAAACCGGGTGGTAGTTATCAAAATGGGAATCCACATAATCATCAACAAAATAATAATTGTGAGAGAAACCCCAGGAATTCTCAAGGAGATAGTACCTGGAATGAGCTGAATGGTCGGAGAACGAACGGGAGTGGTGACTTCCATGAACGGGTTCCAAGTAAAGAACACAGATTTGATTCGCGCGAAGTGCAATCGCGTGACAACCGTTCGGAAAACTGTGTTCGCTACATCTCAGGTCCGGGGTGGCAATGTGGATAGGTGATGAAATATACTGGGAATAATGGTAGAGGTAGAAATGTTGATAGGCTTGGAGAAAAGCAACAAATATGTAATATGGAGTATGTTAAAGAGGAAGGCTTTATAGGTGGCTCTTTCAATAAAAGCAGACGCGAACGGCGGAAGCACAGATTTCTGAGAGATGTGAGTAAAAGTAATGGGAATAAATTTGCGGGGAATGATGTAAGTTATGAATGTGTAATGCGTGAGTCTGAGAATGGTGATGAATGGAAAGATTCAGTGGTTCAAAAAGAAGTTAAAGAGGAGATGAATTTTGTGAAAGCAAATTGTGTGGGGAGTTCTGAAGAGGTATTAGTAAATAGTAGCACTTGCAAGGCGTTGTAGTAGCAAGTATTTGTATTTCGGCGGAAAGTGTCAATGTTACTAAGGGAGGCTTAGCATTGGTCTCGCCAACAGTTGAAGTTAAAAATGTATCGGCGGAGGTAGATGATTTCTGTTTAAAGGAACGGATAATGGTAATTTATGTAATGAGGTAAAAGCTACTGGTATTGATACTTCGGAGGCAGGAATCTGTGCGTTGCTAGTCATGAATGAAGGCGAAATGAAACTTATTGATGAATGTGTGGATCTAAAACGTTTGTCAGAGTATGAATGTGAGAATGTATGTAAAGAATGATCGGGGGTTAATATGGATGGAAAGTGTGTAGAAATGGCAGTGTGTGCTAATTTTTGTCCGATCGCAGCGGAATGTAGCAAGTCTGGAAGTCCCAGATTTCTACGATAAGGTAGTACCAATTTGTGTAACGTAGCGGAGGTGGATAAGGTTGTGTACGATTCACGTAAAGTTAATTTGTCGACGTAGGAAAGTAAGGTTTCTGATGTGAATTTATGTAGTGATTTAAATGGTGTATAAGCAGACAAAGTTGCTGACATGAATATTTATGGTGATGATGGCTTAGGCATCGATGAATTATTTCAGGAAGATTGTTTAACAGTGAATTGATGTGTAATTTTGTTGAAGCTGCAAGTGTCGATATTTTAGAGGGGAAAATAGTAAAGTTGTGCATGTGTGGGTAGTGAATCGGCGAAAGGTATGGAAGAACTAACAGAAAATTTAGAGAGGGTTGAAGTGAATAGTGTGGATGGGGGTTGTTTGTAAAATGAAGTTCGTACAAATTGGTATGTGAAGGAGGAGTGTAATGTAAGTGTGATTGACTGACGTTGGTACTGTAGAACGTTACGGTTGTTGCTGCCGCATATGTGGAAACGAGAGAAGTTTAAAACTGCTAGAGGTTTAGAAAAGGGAAGGAATGAATTGGCGGTGAAGGAAAACCTTTGGGTCTAAGAATCGTGGTGGAGTTGAGGCTGTATATAGAGAAATGGGAGAAATGAAAAGCTGTTATAATTTGTAATTAGCGGTAGTAACTTTGGAGGGATGATTTTATAAGTTTTATTTGAGGATTTATTAGTAATTTGTTAGTTTATGGTGACACTGTACGTGTCCAAGAGGGGGGAAGTTTAGGCACTGAGGGTGTGTGGAGGTCCGTGACCTCATGGATTTAAGTAAAATATGTTTTGATTTATGCTTTGTATAAGAGAGTGGCGAAGAATGTAGTGGTCAATTTGAAGGATATTAAAATTGTAATTGTATGTGTACGCATTTTTTGTTGCGTGGAGGTAGGGAGGTTCTATTGAAGTCAATTAAATAGAACTTGTGGGAATTTGAGCTTACTGTGATTCAGTCGTTTGCCTTGTGACTTTGCTCCTAAGTATCGTTCTGCGATGGAGGGAATCTTTAGCGAGGATCCTTGTTGGGTTTGGGAAATTGTTTATTTTATTAATATAATTGCAGCGAAATAGCCATATACAGTTACTTTGCTTAACATTTTACATTTACATTTTACATTTTTGCATATTCATTTACCGATTTCACTCTTTTACTGCACAGTTCTATGTGATATCGTTCACAGGCTTTGTTACACAGTTCACATACACATGTTGTGGTTGGGTCATGATAAGTTTTGTTTTTGCAGATTAGATGATGAAAGCCGTGAATAGAAAGTCTAGTTACGACACGTCGCTATTCGAAGTTGGTGCTGTCCATGAGCGGTTCGTCATTGCTTCGATGCCATAGAACTCCGGCCATATTTTTTCTCGTTTGTCCTCCATGATCTTCAGTTGCTTTCTGGAAGCCCTGGTGTGTGGCATCATATATTGAAGTCTGATGTCTTCAATTAGGAATGTCTCTCTCGCTAGCAGGTACACTAGTCTAGATCTTGTTGTCTTTGAGAGAAATTGTTTGTTGATGGGTTTCTACTTTTGGTTTTAGTTGTAGACAGATTTGTCACGATAAACGGTGGAGCTCGGAATTCAAAGGCAGATACGATTTCTGTGAGGCACTTGGTCAAAAGACTGATGTGACTGGATCAATACATCGTGATAAAACCCGTGTGAGCGTGTGTAGTGCGACGGAAAAATTTGTGCAAGATGGCGCCTTAGCGCTGAGTGCGTGGCGCGAGAACTGCTAACTGAGTCGCACATCAGCAAGAGTGCATTTAAACAATTTTGTTTCTTGTCCAAAAAATTGTTTATGCATGACTGAAATGCAGACATTTATTTAATATGCTGTTTTGTTCATAATTTGTGTTAGTTTAAGTTTATTTCGAAATTCATGCTGCTCCCACACTACTACAAAAATTTTGTAAACACTATTGGCCCAGCGTTTTAATCATTTAATTCTATTCTTTGTAATTTCTTTTATATGTACTTGTACAACTGAAGAGTGCAACTTCTGAACATTCTGGCCAGCCAGAATGTTAATAAGTGGAGGTGTGTGAGGTAACGCTCGAGTAGTGGAGCCCTGAAAATATTCCAAGTTCGGAGTTGGCGTGGCCGCAAAGGCCGCTCGGCAAGGCGGATCTAGTCAGTAACGGCGTGGTGCCGGGCATTAGCTGGAGCAAGAGGGGTAGCCCCAGCGCATGGTCCGGCCCGACTGGATGGCTGGGAATTCCATGCTGATGCTGTGCCAAGGACTGTGCTTTTATCGATGAAGGAGATTTGTATGCCGGAAGTGCCAAAGATGGCGGACTTTGTGAAACCATAAGGGCAGACATTTCACCGTTCATGTAGAAATTAATAATAGCCACAGGAACCATGATACCTTAAAAAGAAACATGTACATTACCATTATTTGCACGACGATTCTGATGGTGTAATCAGATTTTCAATATCATTATTAAAGTTTAGTGTCTGACTGTAAATTATACAAGTAACACCCAGTAACGAATTTCCAAAATCTAATGGTTCACCCTATTTTGTTGATCGACATGTCTTTAGAAAGCTATTAGTGTAAACATAAATTGGTATGAATTACAGGCATGTAACGTGAATAGTACATGAGTTATTGGAGGTCAAAGTGGCCGATTACTATTGATCGCGTCAGGCCATAAGTACTCCACAGTTACGCGAAAAAAAAGTAGTAGCATGCTTATAAATATATTTATTCGTCCATGTCTTTCTTTATATCCGATATATACTATTCATGATGAAAATGGTGAAATATTTACTGTGTTTTAGAAAGCACAGAGGCATTACGCTACTGGCCTACTTTTGCTTCTATTCCTTTGATATATGTTTATTACTCTGTTTATGTATTTCATAATGCGTGTTAGAGAGTGTTTATGGTCCTGCCATAGGAATATGTACTTAATTTCAAGTTTTTTGAATGTAAATCCAGTATTTCGTATGTGTTTCAGTATGTTTGTGAGTGTGCGTTGGCTTGGAGACATGGCGGGAGAGCTCTAGCCAATCATAGCGCTAATTACTACGGTAGGCTGCTACCGAAGTCAATGGAGGGAATGTATGGATGTGGGGGAGGAGCATCGGGTCGCACAGGACGCAGGAGAGTACTGGACGGCAAGGCGCGACGGATGGTTGCAGGAAAGACTTGGAGAGTGTTGAGCAGTTTGCGCGTGGTCGCGGGAGATACAAATATTTCGTAGTGCTGACTAGTGCACTTGTGATATTTCCGTGGCTTCTGCAGTGAAGATGTGGTATGCGTTTAGAAGTGAATATCTTGCGAGCTATGTTGTTGCTCATAACTAATTATGTGAAGTAGGAATCTATTGTTTCCCTGTTATTCAACTTGTAATTTATTTAATTGCCGGACCATCGACACCAATAAGTGTTTTGCAGGAATAAACGGCATTTTTAAAACTACTTCTCCTATAGTACTAATCATTTAAAGTCGTTAAAAATAGTACCCTTAGGTTTTACTTAATTTCAACCTTTGATTTACAATTTTGTACGTTACATTCAAAATTCGCAATTGCCGAGTGATGGGAACCTTTGACCATTCGATTCATGTGTATATTCATATTGTATACTGTAGACGCAGCAGTATTTGGCTTGTAATGCGGCAACTACGTTTCCCAGCCCCTAGACAACGAAACCAGCCAAAACTTTTAATATTTCAACTCTGAGTCCGAGGGTACGTAGTTGGGGGCCACCATTAATTTTTTTTTTTTTTTTAAGCCCACAACAGTGATAAATCATCAGAAACGGTTATAGATTTGTGCATGCACTACCAGCATCAAAGATTCAGAAGCATTATTAAGGTGGAAGTTCTTATGTAAAACTTTTATAAAGAGCCATTTCGATGCTGAGGGGGTTTAGACATTAGTCTAGTACGATAAATCATTGAGTAGATGCAAGTGATTATCAAATGTCAGTCTTATTCTTTGTATGATAGAAACTAAACGCCCTGCGGTCCCCAATAAAATGTGATGGCGCTAATCCATGCAAAATACGTGTTAGTAAGACCGCAGCTCCAATATATTCAAATAACTAACGCAGAGTACAATTCAGAACAGTAAAAGATGAGCTGCAATGAGCTGGTCTTTAATTAATTGTACATATAGCTCATGTGAAGTGAACGTAATGTCAGCCGCATAACAGACGCTAAGATTAGTTACTCAAAATTATTTGCAGAAGTAATAAGTTACGCAAATTATTTATAGAAGTAATATAATTACCACAAAAATAGCATTTCTATACAGTTTAGTATGATTTGGCACCCGATAAGTTAGACACATATTTTTTTAAACTCAGATTACTTAACCGATACTACGCGGGCGAGCTGAGAAGTATTGCTTCAGTACTTCTATGTGAAAATTCTTAATTTTTTTAATGCAAAAAAGACGTTGTTAACGTTCTACGTTTTTATTCTTCGTGTCTACATATTTGCAGCCCTCAACCGCGAGAGCGCATAAAATTGGTGGTGTGTAACGCGAATACGTGAGAAGCGTCGTGCAGTAATCGCGTGCCGACTCGTTTACACGTGAAGCATCCTCTCCTTCAGCATGACTATGCCAGGCCACACACGAGTGTTGCAACAATCAGACACCTCTGGTTCACTGTCACCTGTCATCCTCCATACAGTCCCTATATCCCCCCATCCGATTTTCATCTGTTTCAAAATCATATAGTGAACCTTCGAGAACTTCATTTTGACAACATTAAAGCGGCGCAGGCAGATTTGAGGGTATGGCTCCGTCAACACAGTCGGACATTCCACACTGACGGCATCAACAAACTAGTCTCTCGTTGGGAGAAATGTGTTTGTTTCCAGGGTGACTAAGTTTAGAAATAAATAGGTAGACATGAAGAGTAAAGATGTAGAATGTTAATAATGTTTGTTTTATTTAAAAAGCTTTAAGAATTTTCGCACAAAAAGAACGGACACGCTATTTTTCAGCACGCCTTCATATTAGGAGGGATCTTTCATCCAAGTTCACTCTGAGTGATATTTTGGAAACAGCACTGCAACGCCCACCTTTACAGTTAAATAATTCTCACACAGCAGGCATCACTTGTGACACGATGTGCGTAACGGAGTAATTGTGTGTACAAAAACCATAATTGATAACATAAATATTGTCTTAAAACAGTTGTTTCATTTACTTATTTCATGCAGAATTGCATTCTACCAAAACGCACTGCTGTTAAAAACTTGTTACAGTTTATCATCTTGGTTGAGGTGCGTCTGGATACTGTCTGCCCATTCCAGGACAATCTGCCCTTTTGTGCCACCGCACTCGTTTACTGCACACAGTTGCGTGTAGCAGCTGCTTAAAGCTCTCAAATTCTTTATCTTTCCATTTAAAACCTTGCCGTGATTGAGACCTTCGTCAGAATGAGATATAAATAGTTTTACGAATTACTATAATAAGCAACACGCTGCTAAGAAGAGATGATCCCTGCAAACAGTGAAGTGCTTAACATGTATCTGGAAACAGTTCTGCCTCTGTGAGGCAGGCAACATAACCATGAAAGAAGTTCGGAACTCATTCTGCATGTTGCCAGCAGATGGAACGAAATTAAAACTACCATCAGCAGCTGAGAACCATTCAGCCCCAAGTACAATAATATTTAACGTGGCAGTCTATTCGAACAGTCACACTTTGCTAACTCTCAAATGAATATTTTGATAAGCCTACAGACTTCGATTGAAACTGAAGTTGACACAAGGTATCGTATTCCAAAATAAGTCCTTCTGTTTCCCACATCGATGAATTAATTTAATAAATGGGCATAGAAACGCTGTCTACTGGAATAACATGTGGAATTCAAAGCAAAGGCCGATTTATTACCGATAACATGAGTCACACTGGATGCTAACTGGCATAAAATAACTCTGATTACATTCAAGCTCTTGTTGAATAAAATGAAGTATGTAGTGATGTACGGTTCACAAAGCTAGCGAGAGGGTGGAAAATTAACTTTAACTCCAACTTGAATGATGGTTAACGTGATCTGTGATTGTGAACTACAGAGTTGAGAGGTGTCGCAGTATGCTCAAACCAGACAACGACTGCTGCTGTCAGAAGGAGTGCTCTCGGGAGCTGAAAATTCGCCTTAGTTACCTAACGCGCCGGCGCTGCGAAATGCTAAACATAGTTCTATAAGTGTCTGCAAGTTGAGGATCAGTGCGTCCCTGCGTCGACTCAAATGATGGACGTCCTCCTCCTCTAATGAAGTCTCTCTAAAGAATAACTCGTGGTATGTTCACATTTGCCTCATGATCAAGGCCTGAATCCTCCATTCCGTCCACGACTTGCAGCTGCGGCACGAATCCTGTACTCCATTCTTTATTTATTTATTTAAATATATATATTTTTCATTTACACATCAACTTCCGTAGGACCAAATTGAGGAGCAGATCTCAAAGCTCATGGAACGTGTCTGTACATGAAATTACAACTTAAAAGTAATAAAAGATAAAAATAAAATGTTTATGAACCCGATAAAAGTCGAGCCATAAGTTTAATTAAACGCAATAAACAATACAACTAGAATCAGTGTAATTTTTCAAAGACCTCCTCGACAGAATAGAAGGAGTAACCCATGAGGAAACTTTTCAGTTTGGATTTGAAAGGGCGTGGATTACTGCTAAGATTTTTGAATTTTAGTGGTACCTTATTGAAAATGGGTGCAGCAGTTAAAGAGTTAAAGAAGTTCGATCCAAATGCAGGTTTCATTTCTGCCGAGTATTAACTGAACGGAAGCTGCTTATTCTTGGGAATAAGCTAATATTGTTAACAACAGATGACAGTAAGGAATATACATATTGAGGCTCGTGAACAGGGGTCGACTAGAGGTTCTTGAATTTAAACCACTTATTGCCCGAAACGCCCGCTTCTGAGCCAAAAATATCCTTTTAGAATGGGAAGAATTACCCCAAAATATAATATCATACGACATAAGCGAATGAAAATAAGCCAAGTAGACTAATTTTCACTTCAGATACCGTTAGAATAGTAAAAACGGCAGTATTAAGTCTTTGAACAAGATCCTGAATGTGGGCTTTCCAAGACAGTTTACTGTCTATCTCAAAACCTACAAATTTGAACTGTTCAGTTTCACTAATCATATGCCCCTTCTGTGAAACTAAAACGCCAGGTTGTGTTGAATTGTGTGTTAGAAAGTGTGAAAACTGAGTCTTACTGTGATTTAACGTTAGTTCATTTTCTACATGCCATGAATTTATTTCATGAAGTGCACTATTTCAAACCGAGCCAATGTCGCACACTACATCCTTTACTACCAAACTAGTGTCATCAGCAAACAGAAACGTTTTACAATTACCCGTAATAGTAGGGGGTATATCATTTACATAAATAAGGGACAGGACACTGACCTCCACGGCACCACCCACTTGACCGTACCCCACTCAGACACCACATCACCCCATTCTCAACACTGTGAATAATGACCTTTTGCTGTCTGTTGCTAAATAAGAGGTGAACCAGTTGTGAGCTACTCCACGTATTCCGTAATGGTCCAACCTATAGAGCGAAATTTGTAATCAACACAATCAAACGCCTCAGTTAAATCAAAAAATATGTCTAGCGTTCGAAACCTTTTGCTTAACCCATCCAGTACCTCACAGAGAAAAGAGAATATAAGATTTTCAGTTGTTAAACAAGTTCTAAAGCCGAACTGTACATTTGAGAGCAAATCATGTGATATCAAATGATCAGTTATCCTTACATACACAGCCTTTTCAATAACTTTAGGAAACACTGATGGCATAGAAATAGGTCTGAAATTGTCTACATTATCCCTTTCTCCCTTTTTATAAAGTGGCCTTACTACTGAGTACTTTAATCGTTCAGGAAACAGATCATACCTAAAGGAAAAATTGCAAAAATGACTAAGTACAGGGCTGACATGTGCAGCACGGAATGCTGCTAGGCACTCCATCATATCCACGAGAGTCCTTGGTCTTCAGTGATTCAATTATTGACTCAATCTCCCCTTTGTCTGTATCACAGGGGAGTGTTTCAGACACCAATCTCGGAAAGGCATTTGCCAAGAGAGTTATATGATTCCCTATAGAATCCAAATTATCATTTAATTCACCACCAATGCTCCGAAAATGATTCTTAAATACTGTACATACAGGGGGAGCACAAAGTCTTGCTCTGAATATAAAAATTCGTAACAGAATAACTGTTTGACATAATAAGTTACATTTGATGTCGTTACATAGGTTAGAGTTACTAGTTTTTTTAAGACCACTTACGTTAGTAAACCTCACCGTGTGCTCCCTAGGCAGCTCGGAATTACAGTTCCCGCTAGGTGTTTCGTAACATGTGTTCTGTCACAGCACCCACAGCAAATTGTATCCCAGCCTTCAGTTCGTCGACGTCAGCAACTGGTGTGACGAAGACTCTGTCCTTGATAGAGCCCCAGAAAAAAAGTCAAGGGTCGTAATGTCTGGAGACCGGCGTGGCCAGTGTGTTGGACCGTTCTTTTCAGTCCACCGATCGGGACATTGCTCCCCTCTCCAGACATTACGCCTCTTGACTTTTTTTTTCTCGGGCTATATCAAGGAAAGACTCTTCGTCACACCAGTTCCTGACGTCGATGAACTGAAGGCTAAGATACAAGCTGCTGTGGGTACTCTGACAGAACACATGTTACGAAACACATGGCGGGAACTGGAATACCGCCTCGATATTCTCCGAGCTATCAAGGGAGCACATGTTGTGATTTACCCTAACGTAAGGGGTCTCAAGGAAAACTAGTGGCACTAACCTATGTAACGGCATCAAATGTAAATTATTATGTCAAACGGTTATTCTGTAATAAATTGTTATAATTAGGGCATGACTTTGTGCTCACCATGTGTATCTGATTTATCACGAACAAAAATATTTTTACTACGAACTGACTTTATATATTCGACCTTGTGCTGCTGACCAGACACTTCCTTCACAACTTCAATTTTATCCTGTGAATTAGCTACTCTATTTGCATACCACATACTACTTGCCTCGCTAATAACATTTTTTAAGCACATTACAGTACTGTTTGTAATGGGCTACTTTAGCTTGCTTGTAACTACTTCAAACATTTTAATATAATTCCCACTTTGTTCTACATGACATCCTTATCCCACAAGTGAGCCACCCGGGTTGCCTTCTACTTCTAGTACTCCGTTTAGAACGTTCTAATGGAAAGCAACTCTCAAAAAGCATGAGAACTGTGTTAAGGAAACCATTATATTTGTCATCTATGTTATCGCCACTATAAACATCCTGCCACTCTCTTTCCTTAACGAGGTTTAAAAAACTCTCTATTGCTGTTGCTTTAGCTTTCCAACGTACTTTCCAATTATATGTGACACTTGCTCGAGTACAAAAGCCTTTTAGTGTTAAAATTTGTGCATCATGGCCTGAAAGACCGTTGACCCTTTTACTAACAGAATTCCCATCTAATAATGTAGATCAAAAAAATGTCTGTGGCTGTGCTACTGTTCCCCTGCACCCTAGTTGGAAAAAACACAATCTGCCTCACATAATATCAATTTAGGAGATATACCAACATCCTTTTTCTTTCACCATCATATACAAAATGTTATTGAAGTCACCACATATAACTAATTTCTGGTACTTGCTATAAAGTGAATCAAGAACCCTCTCTAGATTGAGCAGAAATGCTCTGAAGTCAGAGTTATGGGACCTATAAACAGCAACAATTAGAGGTTTAGTTTCACGAAATTCAACTTCACCTGCACAACATTCAAATATCCGTTCAGTGCAGTGCTCTGATACGTCTATGGACTCAAATGGAATACTGTTTTTTTCATACATGGCCATTCCCCCACCCTGCAAGGAACTCCTTGAAAATAGCCAGCTAGTCTGTATCCTGGTATAGGCAGGCTCTGAATTGTCAAATTATTTAAGTGGTGCTCCGACATACCAATAATTTCAGAGTCAACATCTATAAGCAATTCACTAACTTTATCTCTAATACCTCTTATATTATGATGATATATGCTAATACCTTCTCTATTTTCAAACATGACATCCTCTGAAGATGAGCCCTTAGTTAAAAGGACTTCCTTTAAGCAGGTGGACCTATCACCTGACTTCAGTCTAAAAAAGGTGCAGCTCCAACACCAACCAGTACAGGAATTTTTCCACGAGTAATCCCGCCGCCACCCACTATAGTGTCACCTATAGGCTTTGCCAGCCTGCCCTTCCCATACCTATGGAGGTGCAGACCACGCCTAATGAAACCCGATCTAAATATTTCTACAATTATTTCCAAAAACACTGGATGTGGAATCACCAGTCGCATAATTCTCTGCATACAGTACAGCGTCCCTTTAAAGACAGGCAAAATTTCCTCGTCCAATCCTATCACGTTTTTGTGACATAGAAGAGGCACGCACTGGCACATTTGCTGATGTCAGTGCCGGCATCTCAATCAAGATAGTGTTTTGTCGCAAATGCTTGAAGCAACACGGTTTGGATGCCTACATGACTCAAGCGTAACAGCTAACCCGGCGACAATGTGTCAAGCGTCCTGTCATGTCTGCCCATTTTAGCCGTCAAGCAAAATGTTTTCACGTGCCTAACACATACTTATCTCGCAGGGAGGTCGACAGGAAACATCAAGTGAACATCTTTAGAATCGGAGGAACTCACTCTCCTCGACAGAGAACAAATATTGGGGCACGGGTCCGCCGTGACTCAGCTAAAAACGTGATGAGAGGTTCTGCCCCAAGCTCTTGGGACAGTGTGTTGCGGCTCTCCTCTGCCCATGGCTAGGGGACCCCTGTGGCTCAGGCCGTGTAAGCAACCTTACTTTTCTCTGCGTGAAAGTGACGACCCGAGGCACCCCGATCCCAGATGATATTCCTGCTCCTGCATCCTTACTTGTTCTTCGAGCTGGCACCAATAAAGTGGCCATTTTGTCATCGACATCCGACGAGCTTCTCGTCACCCATCAGCAGCCATAGCTGTCCAGCAATACGTAAGCTCAACCCAGTCACCTCAGAATACTCAATGCAATTAGTTATCAATGTATTCAGTACCCAGATGCTGCCAACCCTCTTTAATAAACATATCGACCACAATGCCTTCCTAACTCCACGTAAGTGCCCTGATTGTAGGTGTCGACATGATTGAATAAATAAAGTGAAAGACAGGCGAGCTGATAACACTTGCCATCTTTCAAGTTTAATAACATACCAAATGCCCATCTCCTCTCTCTGGTGTGATATAGGTGACAGAAAAATGAAACCCTAGCTAGTGACAACAGTTTGCTTCCCACCATATAATTCACTAAACTGTTTGTGAGATAAACACCATTTTATTTTAACACGCGTGGAATGTCTAATATGTACGAAGTATGGCATCACAAGAGACATTCGAATATTCGTTCACTGAAACTATTATAACAGGAATACAGAAAAGAATATGTCAGTCATGAAGAGGGTAAAACGTTATGAGAAAAATAAAATTTAAGCAGTTTGAAAATCTGTTTATGAGTTCTTCATCGTGTGGAAATGAGAGTGCAGTAGAAAGAAAGTTTTTCTCACTAGATGTGATGCTCATAGATGACTGTTTTCCTTCCACGTCTTACGCCTTAAAAAATTATGTTATTGTCAAATTGTTTTTGCTTGAAATTGGTGTTTTGTTTAGTCTTAACACTGGTTCAGTTGGTATCACACTTTCTGTTTCTTCTACGTTGCACATGTGATTTGGCTGTATGTTGGTAGCACTGTGTCTCATTGCCTGGTATTCCGTGTAAGAAACAGTGAAGCTCTACAGTTCAGCAGGACAGAGTGTCAAGGGTCTCACTAGTTTTGTCTCTGACTGTAAGTTTGCTTCTGACAAGTTGGTCTCGTTGCTAGCAACATGTTGGTGGTACAAGCTTATATCATGTTGACATCACCTTGAAAGTCATTCGTGAGCCTACTGTAGCCCCTAAGCTGAAGCTGTGCATCAAAATGTGTATTAACGATCAATATACTCTGTTAAATATATAGCAGATGGGCTTTACTGTTAATATTTACTTTAACTGTAGTAGTCTCATTATTTCGTCATACATACTGTGTTGAACGTGTGTACTGAGATAAAGTTATTGCAGTTTCTATTTTACATACAGCGTAATTAAGCATTCTTAATATTTGAGATTTGAGTGTGAAAGGAGTGAGTTTTTACGTACTCTCATCGCTAATTTTGGTAATTTTCTTAGCTCGTAAATAACTACATAAAGATTTTTTTGTTTACAGGTAAGCATCTACATAATCGGCTACATCTGTTGGAAGTAAAAAAAAAGATGACTGAACAGCTACAGGGTACGTATTACAATGCGCTATATCTACTTCTGGTTCACTTTACAGCTGGTTCTTTACACAAGTAACGAGGATGTACTTAATTAAATTGACAGCCAATTTCAGGTTACTGAAACGTTAAGACATATCAGATTCATTTGACTGAATAAATCACAAAAATATTTGTATGTAAATCAGTGTGTTAATTTTCTTCATGAGATGTATCTCGCACTTACACACAGGTTGTGAACAGTCTTATACTTAGCTACTGTTCTTCATCTGAATAGGAAAAAAGTTAGTTATGGGATCCTTCAAGGTTCCCTTTTAGGGTCCTTAATCGTCTTGTGTACGTTAATGACCTTCCAACAATAGCATCACCAGGTGTTAAACTTATTTCATTCCCAAATGATATAAAGGTTATAAATAGCAAATCAAATATAGATTTAGGAACAGCCATTAACTAAATATTTATTAAGATTGATAGATGTTTTCTAGGCTCTTCATTTTCATTAAGCTTTGAAAAATCTTTCTGGTTCCAATTCACAATCTGTAAGACGTTTTGCATAACATACTCTGTCTGATCATAAGTATTTGGATGTTATTAGTGGACATTAAGATAAGGTGCGTCGACCCCCCGCCTTTCAGATGACTCGAATTTTCCTGGGGCGATGAGGTGTCTGGAGGATTGGTAGCCCGTTCTTCCTCAGTAGTCGAAACTAGAGAAGGCAGTGACGTTGGAAGCTGGGGGCTGGAGCGAAGTCGACGTTCTCTCAACTCAAAAGCGATTCTTTGGCTTCAGGTCGGAACTCTGGGTACGTCAATCCAGTAATATTACTGTCGAGAGACTATTGCCTCAAAAACCCTGCTTTATGTCATACTGACACAATCACCGATGAGTCATGGGGTTTTCCCAGTTCCACTCACATCCCACATCCACCCCCGTCTGTCAATGGCAAATTGCCCCAAGCAGAAAATGGGAGGTTTCAAAATGGTGGCTGGAAAATTAAAAATTTTGCCGAAAGCCTCAGAAAATAGCCCAATTGCGTAAGGTTGTATGTAGCGCTGTTGTTCTAAGTATAAATTGTCGGGAAATTCAGAATGGTGCATTGTCATGTTGGGTGACTTGGGAAGGAATCTGAAATTTTTAGCGCTGGGACAGGCTCTGTGATGTCAGACCACAAGATTGCGATTCAACGTTTCCGACCTGTATAAAATATGGCCGACATAAGATTGCCAATTTGGATAAAACATGGCCGATATTGGTGCAGTCTTGCTATGATGTCGGTGTAATTTTTCCTCCTATCTACGTAATTCTGTAGCTCTCAATTCGTTCGAGCAATCAATCGTTCATGATAGGAAACACTGTCATAGCTCAGTCACTCAAAATCATTCTGAAATTTTACTTGTTAGAATGAAATCAGGCGATGATTCTTCTTCTCTGCAGGCTCGTGCTTTGCGGCAGTCTGCTAATCTGTACAAATAAAATGCCTCGTAATTTTGGGAGCGTTGTATAATCAGTCGGGAAACCTCAGATCAAGCGAATATTTTGCTTTGATGAAGTTTAACCTTCCGAAGAAGTAATGGAGCTCTTGGATTATTAAATGCAGGTTCGTATCCAGTCTTTCGGAAGTCCCTTCTGATTAACAACTACGCAATATATCGATAAATATAATTAATTCTCAATTGTCAAATACACACCTTTGTATGAAGGAGCAATCTATATATATATTTCCTTTTTAATCGTACAGTTCGTATCAGTTATCTTCTGTTATAAATCTCAATAATCAGATTACAGTTGTTCCAAACCAAGCTCAGGCTCATCGGCACAAAGACAATCTCCCATGCTCCCTTTCTTTTTTTTCTAACAACCACCAGAGAGAGTACTACAAAGAATACTTATGCGCTCATGGCATAGCTATTGTATGAACTACTTTTCCCATGGATTCTGCGAGTAAGAAGATAGAAAATTTGTAAACGTCATTCAAGGGTAGAATTGTATCAGAATAATTCATCGAATATAAAGAGATATTACATCAGAATACAAGATGGTGATATAAGATGGCTCACCTGGAATGCTGGGGGAGGATATCCAAAGCTCTAAATACTTGGACAGCCGCTATGACTTCAGAATCCAAGTTCTGGAATACTGGCATTACGACATTTTACACAAAGGAAGTTTGTGCAGGTCCAGCCCTGCCTGCTAACCTATCTGACATTTTTTCCTCGGCTACTACTTACCCAGAGGTGTGCTATGTCTTCTAACTCTAAGTTTGGTTCTTTTCACTTTATATCTTCATCATTACAGAGTGAACGAAACGCTCTCACCCAGAGGTGTATGGTTACTTACAGAGTTCCTGCGTATTGCTTTCGTAGTTCCTATTCCTCTAACTCACGCTAAAGTCGCAAAAGTGACAGTTCCGCGCTCAGAAATGCCACATGCATATAATTGATTCAACTACCTCATGCGAAGTGGAGACTATCTCTGCAACCACACCCCTGGTCCTAAGTTTAACTTGGCATATGCTAAGTTTAAAACAACTGCACGGAGTAGGATGGCAAAAATACATATTTTTTAAACAAACAAATACCAGGCTGGAGAGAAGTTCCATGTTCGAGATCGCAAAGTTCGTGATCAAGAAGTCTGCCCGTGGCCACTAAGATCTGTGTCACCACACACCACTGCCAACGTCGGGGGACAAGGCTGCAGGGCTCACTGTACTGAATAAGCCATGAGGGTTCCAAAGCAAAATGATTACATACATGTAATCCAAGTAACAGGTAAGGGATAACAGAAATGGGAATGCTGAGACTGAGAAGCACTAGAAAGTTGCCCCACCCAAGTCTACTCAGTAGGAAATGTGCTGGGATTCTTACAGTCAACAAACGCCGGAGAGTTGCTCCAGCTAATCTACTCAATAGGGAACGAGACAGTCATGCCAGGACAGCTATTGAGAAGCACCAAAAATCTGTAACGAGCACATACATACATCCTGGATAGAAATTGAATATCAAGAGATGTACATCCGTCTTCCTGATGACGAACACTAGGGCACGGACTCTGGAGAAAACAAAGAATATTGGTATACTATGCTTGTAAAATTCACGACGAAAATAAAGTGTGTGTGGAGAGGACTGTGATATTTAACAGCAATAACGTAAGCGATATCACAGAGCAGTCAGCCACTTGGAATTATATAAGGAAACAATGTCGCATCGACATTTGAGAATGATACACGTGTGTAATTATTTACAACTCGAATCGTACCCGTTGAAAAGTGAGAAATATAGAAGGTGATAAACAGTGACCTCTGTACCCTTGCTACCCGCGGCATTTTAACACGAAAAACTGTCACAGTATCAGACGCTAGACCACAGCTCATCCTGTCGATACTGACCGGAGACTACAAGCGAATGGCGCTTCCACTGATTCGTGTAACAGGGAAGTATGACGGTGCCGGCACGAATCACGCGCATCAGCACAGGAGGTTTGCGGCCCGCGCTGCCGGATGCCGGGACCGCGCCTGCCACCCAGCTGCCGTTTACTATATGCTCCTTACGCACTCCACAAAGAGTATAATCACATCAGACGTCTCACTGAGTAACGAAGTCAAGCGACGAAATACCTCGAGCTGAGCGGTATCATTACTACAGAAGTCAGAAACAATTCCCTGGAATTTCACATCTATTTTGCGGTGAAATCAATGAATGATGTATCGAATGATATACCGTGCCAGAAGATGGGTAGTTTGAGACCTCCCAAAACGTCGCGATATATCAACGCTACCACCCTGCTGGAGACCAGAGAAACCTCCGTCAGCAGCATACGTGGGGAAAGCCTAGAGTCACATCCTGTATTTTGCTCATGTTTTAGTATCGTGGAACTCAACAGTAAATTTCGCTATTTGGTCAACCTCTTTTCAGTGTCGCGATTTTGTGTTACATGGATTAAACAAGCTCTGGACAGGCTGAAACGGAAAGAATACATTTTGTCGTTATTCTGTTTCCAGGAATTCAACAATGTGTTTTCAAAAAATGAACAGCTGACTTGCACTACCAGCATTGACATTTGTTTGTATGAATCAAGTCGATGATACATATGAGCAAAAGTACCACCACAGCTGTACCTTGGGAATGTCTTTATTGTCTCATACGACTAGTTTCGGCAGCACATTATCGCCATCCTGCCGAAAGAGTATTAGATTTCCTTGGCGCATTTATTGTGGAGTCCTTCTTACTAATACGCTAGTTACTAGTGTCGTCCATGTGTTGGAGACAATACGGTGTCGAGATGAGACTCCTTAGGAAAGCTAGCCCACGTGCAGTAGTTATAAGGACTCCACTATAGATGCGCCAAGAAAATCTAATGCTTTTTTGGCAGTGGTAGGTCCTGAGGATTGCGGTAATGTGTCGCCAACAGTAGTCGTGGAGACATTCTCAAGGTAGAACTATGTTGGTACTTTTTCTCATACATATCATCAGCTGAAGCCTCTCTCCACACAGTAGGATGGACATATATAAACTCGACGATACTTCGCACACGAAATTTTACGTTTCTACCGTAGTTTCTAACTCGCAAAAACAAGTGTAGTTCTTACATACAGTAGTGCTATCCACTGAACTACCACTTTAAGGTATTCACATTCCTACTGCAGATCCAAAGCCATCACAAGTTTTAAGCTGAATGTTCCATACACAGTTATGAGAAGCGGTACAATTTTTGTACTGGTAGACCATTTTTGTCTTTCTTGAGAATCAGACATATTCATACAAGGTGGGAGTGCAGCACATACACACAAAACGCGATAAATGTGATGGTTATTTAATGCCATCCAATAGCCCATAAACATACATCCCGCTAGCAAATTACATACAGTATGGTCGCAAACTTTGATAGATTCCTGAGTGTGTTAACAGCAACTGTTTACGAAAATCATATCCAATTACAGTTTAGAAATTGCGATATGTCCACATCATCGCCTATAAAAGGATCGTAAGCAATTGTAGACTTATTCTACGAAACAGCGACGTCTTACGAGAGTAATAATCTGTTCCTTTCTTATCCATGACATTCCAGCATGAAAAATGGTTACCAGTGCTAGATTACAGCAAATATCAAAACAAAAGACAGTCACCAGACTGCGGAGCACCATGTCTTTAACACTGATCAGAAGCCAGGAATGCTAACTTCTCGTTTCAGCAAATATTTGACATTATAATCTAAGAGCAGTTTTAAAATATGTCCACCATAGACTGAGTCTCTCCATTGCAATCCATATTGCAGAGTACAAATCCTACAGGTTCACAATTGAACGCTTAAAGTCATATCTCAGAGGCATATTTTCGTTCTCCAACTCCTCTGTATGCAAGTGGAATAGAAAGAGGGACCGACAACAAGTAATATATGATATTCCCAACAGTGTGTTGTATGAAGGCTTACTGTCCCTGAAGAATAAACTGGAGCAAGACAACATCAAAGTATTTGATACCACACATGACACATCAGAAGCTGTGCATCACACCTCTCATTTCCGATGAATTGTAAGGGTTTTTGTACACTCCCTGGGTGGGTGGCAGAATAACTTTTTCACTAACTTCGATTTTCACTGTTGACATACCATTGTCTAATGGATGTTTGATATCGATACAGACAGAATGTTACGTCCCAACTAACCTTACTATAAACACAATGTGCGCGAATGTCTGCGTTGGCACTGGATTTTTAAGTTATTAGACAAATTATAAGTATTTTACATTGTAAATAGAACAACTAATATTTCTAGCATATTTTGTATCTGTTACTTACCTACAGCATCCAGGATTACTACCTATCAAGAACAAAGTTTCAGCTATTAATTTCTAACATGTTATTTCCATTTGACATTTCAACACAGTAAACCTTTGAGCTGGGTACTGGTATTTCCATGACATCATTGTGCAAGTACTAACCTGTATGGTTCTAAGTTTAGAATGCATAAAATCCTTGACGACATCAGAATGCAAGATGGCTGATCTGGAGATGTGAATGCATTGTTCCAATTCCTGTAGTGCTGCAATCGTCTACCTCTCACCACTCGCTCATCATCATCATGTAACGATATCAGAGTTCTACCACCTCCAGGCAGAAGAAACTGACTCATACGCTGTCAGCAAAGTATTAAACCATTCACTTCTCTCAAATTTTATTATTCGCTATTTGTATTATGTGTATGTGTGTATGTATCTTTATGTGTGCGTTTTCTCAGTTTCATTTAATTTCTCCTCCAGTTCAACTGCTCCATGATGTACACAATGCAATGTCTGCTACATTTGGGCAGAAGCAGCAAATCTCAAGCCAGCATGCAAACACACTCCTTGCTGCAGCTCCAGACACATTGGAGTCAAGCAGCAGAAATGAAGTCAATACGCGAACCAGATCCTTGATACAGCTTCTGATACTCTAGAGTGGAAATGAAGTCAGCATGGAGAACTGTTTGTAGACTTGAAATTTCCACTATATCCATCACTGGCAACTCTGAGTCAGCATGCCAGAAACATTCTCCTTGTTGCAACACCTGATGTACCAGGGCAGGACACGGAAATGTTTGCAGTCTTCGACTTTCCACTCTATCCAACGTCTCCACCACTCGTAGAGCCTCAGCTAAGCCATTACGGAGTGGTGTTGTTCAACATTACTTATCAGCTGACTGTCAGTGGTTGAAGTGTGTTAATGGTGGTTTAGCATCTGACGTAAGATTCAAAGCTATAGTGGAAACAGAGAACGTCCCGAGGGGGCAGAGATCCAATTCTATGATATAGAGTGGGCTCAACTTTGCAGCAAGCTGAAACACATTCCCTCAAGCATCGATACCTTCGGCAGGAGGTGACACGATGAAGTTCACATCTCAAGACCTAGTGCAATCTGTATATTTAAAGCGTCCAAGCGTCCCGAACCTATATGGTCTGTAATCTGCAATATGGATTGCGATGGAGCCACCCAGTCTGGTGAATGTGTATTAAGCCCCTCTTGGAAGATACTGTCAAATATCTACTGGAAGATGAGGAGATAAATGTGTGAATGGTTGTGTGTATGTGTGCTGTAACTAAGTCTGCTAGTATTACTCATATAAACAGTAATTCCATAAAAATGGAGTTTACAGAAGACATTCCTAAGTCTATTACTACTCCAACTCGATTGCAAGAAATAAATGGCGAATTTAAAGCATATAAAAAACAGTTGCCTGGGAAGTATTGCAGGGCTATGAATAGGGTTGATGTAGAAGAAAGAGAATGACAATGTTCTTTTAAAGATGGTGATTTATATCTCATTGTTCACAAAGTGTCAAAAGAATATTAACAAAGAGCTTTAGTAGTTCATAGAATTGCAATGTTGGAGAGACTTCACAGTTCACTTTTTGCTATATGAGAGAGACATAGTACATTTATAGCCTTCCCAGTCATATACGTACTGTTCACATGACAATATACATGAAGCTTTAGTTATGGCAACAATTATAAATTCCTCAAGTTTAATATTACCTGCATCTCTTGCTGTAACTAACATATCTTTGCTCTGACAAATAGCATGTATGAAAAACCTTCCTCATGAATGTTACTCCATGTGTGATTCTGTGGTATTCATCTAATGTAGGTGACATATTTTTGGACAAGTCTTTGATACATCTGTGGAAGCGAGTAAGATCATGGACTGCCCATTATCATCGAGCAATAGATATTTGATACGCAAAACGCTAAGGAATCAATGTGTAAACTGTCTCCCATCCCTTTCCTTCCGTAAATTGCACTTTCTGCTTCTCCTTGTTAGACAAAGCGAAATGTGTATTCACGATTTAAGGCTTCTTACATGTACTTCAAAATCAAAGATGACAGGATCCCCTGTGGTAGATGGTTGATCTTATAAATACCCATCTGTTGTATGCCCTATACCATCTGATGTGATGATTTACAATCATGTATAACAGAAATTATATGTACCGAACAGGTAAACCATACACAATGTGTTTGTGGCAAGGAGGGATGGTGAGTCTGTCCCCGTGACCATTACCCTTCCTTAAGTGTGGTATAACGGACAGTGTAGTAAGGCGCTATACTCAGACATGGTTTTGGACAGGTTGGTACAGTGCAATAGTCTGACAGTATACTGTAGTGCTGAAGTCAAACGAGGTTGTGGGACTATGTTGTCCAGGGTAGGGTGATTCTCCTGGGAGCACTCTCTCCCTACCTCTCTGCCACAAGCACCTTGTGCGTGGTTCACCTGTTTGATACATACAATTTCATTCATATATGATTGTAAATCATCACAACACATGATACAGGGCATACAACAGATGTGTGTATGTAGGATCTGCCACCTACCACAGTAGGTTCTGTGATCATGGCTTTTGAAGTGTATATAAGAAGCCTTAAATTATAAATGCATATTTTTCTTTGCCTAATAAGAAGAAGCAGAAGGTACAGTTTGCAGAAGGAGGAGGAGATGTATCAAAGACTGTCCAGAATTTTGTCACCTACATTCGATGAATGCCATAGAAGACATACATGGAGTAAATACCATGAATAAGATTTTCATAGATGCTGTATGTTGGAAGAAAGACGTATTAATTGCTGCAAAGGTGCAACTTTCATTATACTTTAGGAATTTGTAATGCTTGCTATCCCTAAAGCTTCATGTGTATTGTTATCTGAACAGTATGTGACTGAAGACTATAAATGTGTTGGGTCTCTCTGATATAGCAACATCTGAACTGTGAAGTGTCTCCAACATGGAAAATCTATGAACTACTAAAGCTCTCTCTCCAACATCTGAACTGTTAATACTTATGGCAAAGGAGTATATTGGAAGAAAAGATATTACAACTTGTAGAAGAAAATATTATTTATTATTATACATATTTTTGGTACAACTTCTATACATTGCTAATTTGCTTTCGATACTTTGTGAACTGTGGGAGGTAAAATCACCATCTTTAAAAAAATGTCACTCTATTTCCTTTACATCAATCCTATTTATCACCCTGCAATACCTCCCAAATAACTGTTCAGTATATGCTTTAAATTCAGCAGGTACTGATCGTAATTCAACTGGAGTAGTGATATTCTTGCGGTGAATTTTACAAGAATAGTATCCGAATATGGTTTATTTTCTTCGGTTTCAGAGTCTGCGCAAAAGCGTCCGCCGTCAGGGTGATGAATGTGCATCTCTTGATTTTAAATTTCGACCGACAGTGTATGTATGTATGTATATTCGTGTGCGGTATAGATTACTAGCGCTTCTCTCTGTCTATCCCCGCATTACTTTCTCATTCCCTAATGAGTAGACTCGACTGCAGCCGCTCTCTTGTGCTTCTCGGTCTCAACACTCCTTTCTCATTTCCACTGATGCTACTCCTTACCTGTCTCTTGGGTTAAACTACAAGTGCTTCCATGTTTCCCATCGTTTAAAGTCCGGACCTGCATGTCTTACGTGGCACAGCGAGCCCTGTGCCCCTGGCTTCCGATGTCTGCAGTGATGCGTAGTGACACAAATCTTACCAGCCGTGGGTGGACTACTCGATCACGTACTTCGCGATCACGGAACGGAGGAAATATTGCCTTGACTCGTATTTATTTGTTTGAACAAAGATGAATTGTTACTATCCCATCCCCTGCAGTCGTTTTTAACATAGCACAAGCCGAGTTAAACATAGGGCAAGAAGTGTGGCTTTAGCAATAGCCTCCTCTTTGCATTAGGTGGTTGAACCAACAGAATGTATGTGACGTCTCTGTACATGTAACTGTCACCACTGCGATCCCAGGGCGAGTTAGAGGAATTTTTAATTAAGAGAAACAGTATGCAGGAATTCTGCAAGCAGCCGTGCAGCACTGAGTGAGAGCCTTTCGTTCACGGTGTGATGATAAAGATATTAAGTGGAAAGAATCAAACTTAGAGTTAGGAGAAGCAGTGACCACACACCTTTGAACGGAAGCCGAGGAAAATAGGTCAGGTAGGTAAGCAGGCATGGGTGGACCTGCACAAGCGTCCTTTGTTTTAGACGTCTTACTCCCATTATTCCAGATTTGTGTTCTGGCTTCATAAAACCTGTCCCAGTATTCAAAGTGTTGAATTTCCTCCGCTAGCACTGCAGGTCGGCCGTCTTGCATCGCCATCTTGTATGCTCACGTCATAGCAAGACTGTGCCAGTACTGTGACGTCATATTAAGACTATGCTTGAATTCCAGGTCGGCCATCTTGTGTCAGCCAACATTCGTTCATGCATTTTAACAATTCTACTACATTCTCCACCCAACTGAATTTATCGTCAAGTTTTTATCCTGAAAATTTAACAATTACACATCTCAGCTCTTGTTGTCCCCATAGTCTTTTCATACACTATCTGATCAAAAGTATACAGGCACCTCGACGTAATGACGCACTGACCAGTGGATATCACGGAGGTACATCAGATGGTATTATAGGAGACGGGTTGTATTCTGTTATGGAGCAAAGAAGCAGTAACAGCACATTTTGGACTAGTCGCAGGTCACATGATAAACAAATCCATCAGGAACATTTCAATCTAAGCACGCATGGGGGACCTGCACAAACGTCCTTTGTCTTAGACGTTTTACTCCCATTATTCCAGAATTTGTATTCTGGCTTCATAAAACCTGTCCCAGTATTCGAAGTGTTGGATTTCCTCTGCTAGTACTGCAGGTCGGCCATCTTATATCGCCATCTTGTATTCCCACGTCGTAGCAAGACTGTGCCAGTATTGTAACGTCATATTAAGACTATGCCTGAATTCCAGGTCGGCCATCTCGTGTCAGCCATATTTTATCCCGGTTGGTCATCTTACGTGTCCATCTTGTATTCTGACGTCACAAATCCTGTCTTAGTATTCCAACTCTCTGGTTCCGTGTTCCATATTTCTAGGTCAGCCGGCATCACAATGCACCATTGTGAATTTCTCGCCAATTTATACTTAAAACTACAGCCGTACTTCCACATTAGCGCAACAAGGCTATTTTCTGAAATTCCCGCTAAATTTTTGAATTTCCTGCTAAAATTTGAATTCCCATGATGTTATGTTAGGGGCAGTGTGCCTTTATTATATGTGTGGAGGTGATGATAGGGGTGGGAATTCCCACGACTCATCAAACATATCATTTAGGACGTCATCTGTAACACTGACTGTAGTTGAAAGGCACAGTATATCCACACACAAAATGCTGTAAAATGTGTTCATATCCTCCTACATTTAGCAGTTTCTTACGTGCAAGTAGAGTACCACACCATAATCATGGAAAACACCGCCATTCCGTAACACCACCACCTCCATACTTCGCTGTTGGCACTGTAGATGGTGGCAGGTAAAGCTCTCAAGACATTGGTCAAATCCAAACCCTTTCATGGGAGTGCCACAGAGTATATTCTGATTCATAACTCTAAATTACTCATTTCCAGTCAGGAGCTGCTCGACAATTGTACCTCACTGTTAGATTTACTTTCATTCCAATTGATCCATAGTGAAGAGGTCCTCCAGGCTGTAGAACATGTCAGAAAACAATAATACATGAAAAATATTTACAACTCAAATAAATAGGCTAATGTACCATTCCACAGGTCCCAAGTGGAATGATAGTCATTTTTTAAAATGAACACTATATGAAAGAATCATTTTACAAACTCTAATGCACTGAGTTTAAAATAAAATGTTTTCTTTATTTATAAGGTAATAAACGCGTAACAGAACTACTATAATACTTACTTACAATGAACACATTACTGCACTGTAATGGTGCAGCAGTTAGATTGTACTTACATACACACACACACACACTTATTTACAATGAACAGAACACATTACTGCACAGAAATTGTGCAGAAGTATATACATAATCAGTAGAACCAACTGATTTGTGTGTATATATATCAGTTGGTTCTACTGAGAAATTCATCAATGGAGTCGAGGAGTTGGCCACCAATAAATCCTTTAGGCTTCTCTTAAACTGAGCTTCACTGGTTGTTAAGATTTTTAGGGCTGCGGGCAAGTTATTGAAAATGTGTGTTCCTGAATAGTGCACACCTTTTTGTACAAGAGTAAGTGACTTTCATCCTTGTGAAGATTTTTATTTCTAGTATTGATGCCATGAGTTGAGCTGTTGGCTTGAAAAAGTGATACATTTTTAATGACAGATTTCATTAAGGAATAAATATATTGGGAAGCAGTAGTTAGTGTCTCTAGTTTCCTACACAGGCTTCTGCAGGATGTTGTTGAGTACACACCACATATAACTCTTACTGCACGTTTTTGTGCCTGGAAAACTTTAGCTTGGCTTGGTGAATTACCCCAAAAAATAATCCCATATGACATTATGAAATGAAAGTAAGCATAGTATGCCAGCTTTTTTATTTTTATATCCCCTATGTCTGACACAATTTGCATTGCAAATAGAGATTTCTTAAGACGCTTCAGAAGTTCTGTGGTGTGCTCCTCCCAGTTGAATTTATTATCAAACTGTAATCCCAAGAATTTAACACTGTCCACTTCTTCTATCTGCTTGTCATTGTATGTTAGGCATATACTCGTTGGACATACAAGTTCTGAACTGCATGTAGTGTGTTTTTTCGAAGTTTAATGACAAAGATTTGGCTAGAAACCAGTGATTAATGTCCACAAATATTTTAATAGCTGATCTTTCTAAGACTACACTTGATTTTCTATTTATTGCAATGTTTGTATCATCGGCAAACAAAACAAACTTGGCATCTGGTAATGTTACTGATTAAAGGTCATTGATATACACAAGAAAAAGTAAGGGCCCTAAAATGGAACCTTGTGGGACCCCACATGTAATTAGTTCCCAGTTGGTTGATGCCTGATAGCTTAATAAATGTCTCTTTCCTAATAACACCCTTTGTTTCCTGCCAGAGACATAAGATTTGAACCATTTAGCAGCATTTCCTGTTACTCCATAATATTCTAATTTACTCAAAAGGATATTGTGATTTACACAGTCAAATGCATCTAACAGACCGCAAAATATAGCAGTTGCCTGCAATTTTTTGTCTAATGAATGAAGCACATTTTCATTGTAAGTGTAGGTAGCCTTCTCAATATCAGAACCCTTTAGAAATCCGACTGCGACTTTGACAGTATGTTATTTGAGCCGATTGTACATTCCTTTTTCTAAAATTTTTGAGAATGCTGGCAAAAGTGAAATTGGACAGAAATTTGATGCTATTTCTTTATCTCCCTTCTTAAACAGTGGCTTAACTTCAGCACATTTCAACCATTCAGGAAATATTCCACTGATAAATGGCTGGTTACACAGGTAGCATAATATGTTACTTAACTCAGAATTACATTCTTTAGTTAACTTTGTTGATATTTCATCATAACCACTAGATGTTTTAGATTTTAAGGATTTTATGATGAACATAAGTTTTGGTCGTCGTTGTTCTTAACTTACCATTTTACTCTCACATTACCAGAACTCGACTTGGTCAGCCTTAGAAGATTTGAAATATTCCAGATAGATTTGTTAATCATGTGATCTTCCGCGAATAGCCCAAAATGTGCTGTTACTGCTTCTTTGCTCCATAACAGAATACATCCCATCTCCTATAATCCCGTCAGGTGTACCTCTGTGACATCCACTGGTCAGTGCCTCATTATGTCGAGGTGGCTGTATACTTTTGATCAGATAGTGTATGAAAATAATATGGGGACAAAAAGATTTGAGATGTGCATATGTTAGATTTTCAGGATAAAAACTTGATGGTGAATTCAGATGGGTGGAGAATGTAGTAGAATTGTTAAAATGCATGAACAAATGTTTGTTTGCAGTGTCAATGTTGTTAGAAATAGGCGATACAAAAATAAAAAAGGTGGACATACTTAACTTCCTTTCATTCTATGTTGATAAATTAAATAATTTTTTTGGATCAAATCATCAAGGAAACTTTAAATTTTCTGGCTCCAAAATGTGTAGTATAATTTATTTATGGTGTGATTTTAAGAAGTCCTGCAGAAGCCTAATCAGTGAACTGGATGTCCTAACCCCTTCTTTCCACTGTATTAGTTCATTAATGATGTATGTCGTAAGTAATACACCTTGGTTCCAGAGCAACATATTATATTCGTAGAACGAACACCCGGAATGAAAATAATTTTCACAGATTTAAAGTCATCCACTTTAGTTCGGAGATGCGTCCATTGTTCAGGAAAGCCCACTTTCAATAGCGTTCCAGCAACCATAGAAATTTCAGCTCGTTCTAATTAAGTGCAGTTTAAGTTTGGCCTAAAGATTTTATTGATGACCAATTCATCCTATGCGCTGATAAATTCATTAGCCCAACTAATTGATTATATTACATAACATGAGCACTGTGTAATACTTGCCTGTAGCAGTGCTTTAGTGCTGTTACACAATCTTTTGAAGCAACCTTTGAAGACTGTTTTCCTTTAATATGCTTGGCTCTAACAGTCTAGGAATCTCTTTATGCGCATTAATACAAATACATTTAAATGATTGTGGTAATTTTCCATTTATTTTCAACTTTTTCTACATCGTGTAGTACCATCTCCTTTAGTATCTGTGGAAAGAACATTGGCATATATTACTGTTTCTCTGACATGATCCGCATCTGCATGAATAATCACCGCACCGGTCTCTGGAACGAACTATGTTTCTAATCTGATATTTTTCCTGATGATACGTCATAGAGTGCTTATCCACTTTTAAACGTACGTTACAAATACCCTCGTATCAACGTCTTTGCTGCAGTCTGGTGATGTCAAAACAGAAGATTTATGCATATGGAGTATCCTAGTACGTCTGTCATTTCAGATGGGTGGCACGGGAGTTCAACCTTTTAGGCCCTCACGATCTGTGTTTATCACGGGTAATAAAAATGTTTAGATAATCTACCAAATGTTAATGAAATGTAGAGGTCTTAGTATATGGAGGGCGACTATGAGCCAGGATGGTGCCTCCATGGTGGATGCGAGGTGGGAGCCAAGGAGGTTCCAGTGAATGATGTCTCCAAAATTCAGAAGTTCATCTGCACTCTGTAGTACAACAGGTCAGTGGTAAGCGAGCTTCTTAGTACTGCTGGCCGTCCCACGATGCTAACACGGTGACTCCGCCACGTGCTGGCGGCCTTGTTATGTAAGCCTACAACGAGGCTTCGACACCAGCGGTGTGCCGTATCTGTTGCAGCCCCGGGGAACGCCTCGTCCAGCGGTGACAGAAGATGGCTGGTGTGCACTGGGAGCAAATACTATGTACGTGAAGGACTTTCACGGACGCACTTTTTGTGCATAGGCGCCAGTGTTAGTCGTGTATCTCAAAACATCACTGCCATTGCCTGTGGGGAAATCTGCCTTGCATGTGCTGCACTTGTTTGCCCTGTACCTCTGCGCCTCCTGTTGCAGCAAGTTAACCCATCTTGCAACATTGTGTCAACCTTGTTGAATTATTATAGTGACGGCATCCCGCATACACAAGCTGTCAGCGCAGCTGTAATACACCTCTCTGGTTCACACTAACGTGTCCATACACAGTCAGTGTGCTACAGAAAGAAAGACATCCAGATCTTAGATATAGACAAGAAACTTCCGATCACTCAAGTAAGTTTTGGAATGCTTCCTTAGTAACAAACCAATTAAGTTCTTTTTAAATTTATAGGAGATATGCCGCTGAGATGAGATTTTTAAGGTAACCCTTAGAACGGCGCAGGACGGAGGGGGATGCTTGTACTACAATCAGCGTTTTGTGTCATGGATGATGATTCCCATTAAGGGGCCCCGGAAAGCCCTATCTTTCTAATATCAAAACAGCGCTTATAAATTACCTGTTTTCTCAGAAAGTATTTGAGCTAGGAATTAGAAATTTTTACAAGTTATTTATTGGTGTATCGGCTATAATTTAACACAGGCGTTTTAAAAACATTAGAATTCAGTTGTTGGAGATTAATCTTTTCTCTTGTAATGAACATTCACCACCTTTTGTGCCAATTTTATTTATAAATTCAACAGTATGCAGATTTCTAAAAAAAAACTGTATCAAGTTACGCAGAAAAGACTGTGTAATATTCTCTGAAAATCTGAAGCAAATTGCTTTGGTAGATCCTGAGAAAACATGTAATTTGTATGAAAAAATAAAACTTTTCGGAATCGAGTGACAAAGTTAGGATTACCTTTTTAGTGCATTCCAGGTCCATAGGATGGGTTATCTTCATCTTCTTCAAACTTCCTCTTTGTCCTTCTCCTGTTTCTAGGCTATTTACAGCCCTGCTACCAGCCTGAAGACGTTCCATGCCTAAAGCGAGCATTGTTCGTACCATGTTGAAACCTATCTTCATTCCCATATTTCAAAATACTTTGCACTCTACAATGTTTCCATCATTAAAAGTAGCAACAGTATCATACACACCAAAGTGAAGTGTTTCTATTTCAACAGCCACATTCTTGAAGATTCTTGAACATATGACACTATTTACGCTTTCATCGGGGCTCTGAGTTTTTGCATGAACACACTTTTTCAACAGTTCAGGTGCTGCTAAGTCTCTGAAAATAGGTTTTATCTTCCATTACGTCTTCAGGCAGACTTTGTTTAGGAGTGTACGCTTCACCAATTAGCAATCTCTTGTTGTACTAACACCGACTGTTTTCTCCTTTGGGACACCAGTAATGATGGGGACTAAAATCAGTTGAAAAAGTTTGAAAAAAAAAAAAGAGTCGAAACAGCCTTCTTCATTTCATAGACACTGTGTGTGTTTTGCCTAATAGCCATTCCACAACATTTTTGTATTTTGTCAATTATACTGTCAGTTAACTTTCCCTTCCCATCCAACTCTTTACCATCACTGAGATTTTGTATTTGTACGAAAATTTCAGTCGCCGAAGTCTTGATCCAATTCGTTTCTGTACGTGTCCAGTACACTCAAATTTCTGCATTACAACATCACCATAGGACCTCAGTTCTTGAATATATTTGAAACTTTTAGTATTCACATATCGCGCTTTATCACACGCAACAAAACGTTGAAATATACTAGCAAAACCAGGCATTTCCATTCCTCCACTATTGCCACTACAGTCAGCTGTGCTATTATTTTCAAACACTTCAGTTACATTTTACTGACAAGTCTTACGTGATGTTTATAGATAGTTCCAGACCGACTCCACTATACTGAATACATCTCACAGTTTGCAAAAATTCCGTTGAGAACTGACATATCAGATATTTCAGTCACGTCAGATTCGCCCATGAAACACTCATACATTTCACTAACCGAACCAAGATTCCTCTGAAAAGTACCTTCTTTCTCACTTTCATTGCAATGGGCAGGTGTACCAGCAGTGTTAGGTTCACACACTTGGTTACCGTCTTTATTGTTTTCAGTAATGAAACCTACCGTTGGATTTCCAACATTTCCCCTTTACTTAGAAGCCTGCAGAGGATTTCTAGTCACGTTACGTTTACCCTTGATTATCCTTCAATAAAACAGAGAATTTAATTAGCGCAATTCACAAAATATTTTCAGGATTAAAGAAGAGTAAATAAACATGAAACACACACCAATCAATCCAGCAATATATATCGAACTATCACAGGTTAACCACTACATTTATTTTCTCTCACATCCCTAAAATAGACATGATGAGCATGTAGATTCATGAGTACAACAGTTGACAGCAGTTTAACAGCGCCACAGTGAGTCACACCCATTCAGAATATATTTCAAAATTATTTTAAAAATAGTTGTAGTCTTCTCAGCTGAATAAATTATGTGACAACTGAAAGGGGAAAGCTTGTAGATTTTTAAAATGCAAAAAAGTAAGGATTTAACGTTTCATGATTTTCAACCTTTCTGGAGACCCTTAAAAATGTTTCAAGGTGACATTACGGAACAGGGCTTTGGCCATTTATATGCCATGAATACTTACTAGTGACTATAGTATCTTCAAAATTACTTGGTATTCGATACTGCAAGGATTGGAACACAGGTCTGTTATTTCATCCAGTTTGGTTACAGAATACCGCAGCTGTTTTCGTAAATCACACTGAAGGATATATTCTAACCAACCACAAGTTGGCGGATTGCCGAATTTCCTGAAGCCTAATTTGCAATGGAACAAAGTTCCTCCAATCAGAGCTTTCAACATCATACATGAATTGCCTGCCAGTCCCAATGCGGCGCGCCAGTTCACTTGCAGTATGACAGCAGCGCGATATCTACACATAATGCGTTATTGGGCCCTACCAGAAGTCCATTTAACTGTACCTGGCGGCAGAATGTAAACCTGCCGGTGCTGTTCGAGCGTCAAGTGAAGTGCATCTCGTAACTGATGTGGCAACACTGTAGCACGAGGTAACACACGTCAAATAGGAACTTGGGTTATTAACTGTGTAGCAATTTTCAACAAAAGCCTGAGGCAATGGTGCTTACAGTAAGTATAAGCTATTAAAAATGGCACAATATAATTCACGATAGATGCTCACTAACTGCAAATCTTGAAGTATCCACATGAACCGAGTGTAGAAATATGCTCTTCTAAGCATTGACTTATGGCAGCACTGTTTCAATGTTGATTTCATTTCACAAGTCAGAACACTTAGACCGTGAAACAGAAAATGAGGTAAAACTACAATTTCCCATAAACGACAGATTTTATCACAGCTTAAAATTATGGTGTTTAAATATTACTTTCCAATGAAAGATTGTATTTAGTATCCGGGTGTCGTACAGAAAATTGCGAAGCGTTCCCAATTTGAAAATTTGGATTCGTCTGCATAAATTTGTAGGCAAATGATAAGGCCATTTCTCCTCGATGTAATTCATGACACTTGTATACGGCGAGTGAACGAAGATTTTGTCACTTGAAATATTGCAAGATGAAACGCAGTAATGTGACACTGCTAAACATCGGTGCAGCGATGTACATATATATTATTCACTTCCTTTCTTTCATACAGCTTCGGCCAAGATTCAGAAACGCGAAGCAAAATTAAAAAGTAGTTACTTTTATAAAAATGAAAATAGTGATTTTTTTATTAACATCTGTACTCTCTCATCAGAATAAGGACACTGAACACGAGAGGTCACAATTTGATCTGTTTATAAACTAGCAAATTAAGGTAGAAATCAGATGTTTATTTATATATTTAGAGGCTTCGTAGTTAAAGGAGCTCTGATTAATCGGAGTGAGAAGTAATCAACAATTCTGAGTTATTCATACATTGTTTTCTCCCTTTTCCTTTTTTGTGTATTACATTGCTATTGAAAATGCTGTATTTCACCGTTAACTTCACAGGAATATTGAGAAGTGTAACTATAGGTGTTCTGTGACAGCCTATGTTGTCAGCTTTCCCCTCCCATTGCCGCTCACCCACCCCACTCCTTCACCCCTATGGCGTCAAAAACGTCGCTAGATTTCAACATTCCCCAATCCCTCTGACACAGGCCCATTATTCCATACGTAAGATGGTAGGAATTAAAAAACTGTAGGAAGTTAAAAAGTCCAGGATTTCCCCTGACTCCTATGATGTCACTGTAGAAGTAAGGCAATTGTATTAAGTTTAAAAAGGATGGAAATTAAAACAGTACAAGTTGGATAGTCCGTGTTGGTGTGATTAAAAAATACAACGTAGCAATCCAATATGGCGGACCTGTGGATGGCATCAGAAAACAAAACGGCGATCCAAGATGGTGACCTGGGTATACTAGGACCGACTACATGGTAGCGAAGCTATTGAAATACAACATGGTTTACCTCGGGAGTCTATAAATGCCTCATGGTGGTCATATTTCATATGATCTAAGTATAGAAAACAATCCTAAGTTTATAATGGACGAAAACACAAAAATCATTGGTTTTCCGACTCCCGTGACATTACAGTTCACCTACCCTAAGTTTAAAATGCTGCCAGTCCAGCTGTGCAAAATTTAAACAACTGTCCCTCTGAATTACAGATTAACAGTTTTCCCCACGCTTCTGACGTCACAGTCACCTTAGGCTGAAGCTGTCTTTCCCTACGTTAAAAATGATGAGAAATGCACTTCATTTAAAATGATGGAAGTAGAACATTCGTCCTAATTATAAAACGGTATAGCTCTGTGTTGAAACATATGTGGTCGTCAAACATTCGTCACTGTCGTTTTTAGTAGAGTAGGAACTGGTGAGGTGTGAAATTGCATTATATTTGTTTAAACACATCACACCAATCGACTAACAGATCTTGTATTGTTTCTGCTGCCGAGTCGCGGAAAGCTCGTAGGCGACACTCCTGATCAACAGAAGCCAACTTGAGGCTGCACCCTAATCCACACGAGCATAGGCTGCTGCGTCCAGCTGTTGACTTAGTACTACGGTGACCCATCAGCCAGCACAATTCCGTGTGATGTCACATGGTGCCTATGTGGATGCGTTTATACCTGCAGTTCGGAATCGAGATAGAGGGCTGTGAATCAGTTATTGTACTAGAAAGCGATACCCCCTCTACAGCTACATTATTTTACACTTAAACTTGCTCTGAGCTTAGAACTGTACGGCTTCTTGCCTCTTACCCACCTGGTATGCGTCGCTGCATCGACGGGTAGCTGGTCACTGTGAGCCTGCATCCAGCCTCGCCAATGAATCAGAGGACACTCTCTAGCTATAGGACACCCTAACAGTGCTGCTTGACATACCGACAAGAGTCCAAGGTTACTCATTTATGACAAGTTTTCATGCTCGTAATCAATTGGTTTGGAGTGGTACTTCTATTTGCTAGCAATGTGTGGCATACACCGTATAGTGAAAATAAAACAAATCATTGTAGTTATCCCCTGAAATAACTGAATATTGCACCTAAATTAATGAATTTCATGTCAGACCTGCTCATCACCATCAGACTTTCGGCTGTACTTCATCGTAGCACGACGTCTCATTTCCTTGGTATCTGTTGTCATGCTTACTCCGTAAGCACACCGAGCAAACTTCTAGAAGTTTTCTAGCAGCGAAGTGTGTTTATAACGAGCTTACACGTTTCCACAAGATATCTAAATCAATTTGACAAATACTGGAAACTGCATACGACTAATAACGTCCCAAATGTGTTCAGATCAAACGAATTTGACGGTTAGGTCGATGTGCCTCCTTCAACAAGACCACTACAGCTTCATACCATCGTGAGCTTGAGGCAGCGTTTTGTCTCTAATGACAACGATGTAGACGATGTATTAAACTCCAGTATACCTTCCTATAGACAGAAATTGATCAAGTATTCATATATTGTAAGTCGTTTACGTTGTACATATAACATCTCCAGTAGACATCTAATGGTGCTGCCGACTGACGCTGAACATCAGCGGGACCTTTGAGTAATTGGGCTTAATGTCATTGTGAGGAAGATGAAAGTAGATATGTTACGAATAGACCTCGTGAAGGAGGATCTGTGGTAATGTCTAGCTTAGGAGAGTTGGAGTTACTGAGATGTAGATGTGCTGATAGTGGTTTCGGTCACTCGATATTTCTAAGATTTCAGTTCATAGTCACTAAGTGCCGAAAATCGGTCTGAACTGGCTACAGTATCTCATCGATCGATGAAAGTCTTGTCTAAGTGTTTACTTTACTTTATGTTAAATTTTTTTACGTCTTGTGAACATTGTTCTTTTATTTATGACGTTTTGCGATAGATGTTTGATGGGCGGGGGTTTGGGATTGTTTGGGGGAGGAGACCAGACAAAGAGGTCATCGGTCTCATAGGATTAGGAAAGGACGGGTAAGGAAGTTGGTCGTGCCCTTTCAAAGGAACCATCCCGGCATTTGACAGGAGCGATTTAGGGAAATCACAGAAAACCTAAATCAAGATGGCCGGACGCGGGATTGAACCGTCGCCCTCCCGAATGCGAGTCCAGTGTGCTGGCTACTGCGCCACCTCGCTCGGTGCAATATATGTGGAACATCGTTAGTACAGAAATAATTTTCAAGACAAGAAAATAAATGTAAACATCCGAAGATGGGGTGCTAAGCATCTTGAAATATCATCAGGGATAAATAAACGCCTAGAAAAGCGTCCACAACGGAGAAGAACTATTTACTAACGGTAATACGAGAAAGTGTAGAAAAACAAAACGTGGCACTGAGTCAGTCAGTACCAGTCGACAAGCAATTAGAAGTAATTCTGCGATTTTTTGTCAAATGCAGGACATTACAGTGTTCGAACTTTAGTATGTTAATGTCGACAAACCTTATTAACAAGCAGTTTTAAAACATTGATTCAAAAACACTTTTGACGACTGACTGCATAGACGAGGGTTGCTTCTGTAAAACTAAATATATTAGGCTATCATCTATTTGTCCATTTTAGAAAGTTTAAAAATCTCAACCACTTGATCTTAACATATATCGACTGCACTCTGCAGAGACCAAATTAGAAAAATTCAAACAACAGAATTTTCAGTTTGCGACTTTCCGAAATTGCGTTATGGATAGAGTACAATGTGATCACGAAGCTTTCCAACGAATTTCTTTTGAGCGCCGGATTGAAGCGGATTGAAACTAATCACGGGCCGGGCCGATGCCGATGCTGCCCACAGGTACCTTGAACGAGAGCGACAGTACTTGTGTAACGCCACCGGAAACTTCATCCTGCGGATCAACGGAGTTGTTCAGTGTTCAAGTGTGCCGTTCAGCTAAGCTGTTAAGGGTGAAAAGAATCAGCATTTGCATGGTGTATGCCGTTGTTGACACAAAATTGTTGAAGTTTGTCTGTCTGTAATAACGGTACATCGTCTGAGACAAGGACTTTAGCAAGACGTTCAAGATAAATAATAGAGGAGTAAGTCGATACAGTACTGGCATTAGTGGTGAATGGCATGTCATGGGGACTACAAAACGAAATGTACTGTATGTGTCTACCACCAACAACCATCTTGAGTTCCTAAATTGACCCACGAAATCAAAGTGTACCCGTTACCATGGTCCAGACGTATGTGGTCACTGAAAAAAGCGTTTCGGTAGAGCGGATTGATGCTCCACACACGCGATGCAACGAGAAGTCATTTGCTGGATCTGGGCGTCTGTGCCCTAAGTACAGTGACATTGAGCGAATTTCTTTGTACGAACTACGCCCAGTGACCTTGATTCAACAAAGACAGAACTTCCCACTGTAGGGGGTAGAGAATCACATCGAATCCAGCGTCATTCTCTGTATGCACCTGACGGCTTGGATAGCGCGTGACGATGCGAAAAGAAGCGACAGGCCACTGGGCAGAGCATATGGCCACCCAAGATGCAAGTATTGCAAAACTACCCGATGACCTGGCTTGGAAGTAGCTGGTCCAGCAATACGCCTAAAATCGTGAGGAAAAGTTTGAAGAGTATGAAATCCTGAGTATAACTTTGATAATATAATTCTTAAGACGATTCAAACGCTGTGTCGATAGCGACCGGTAACCGAAATAGCAAGTCAACATTCGAAATTTGTACAGTGGGTCTGTACAGCTCTTATCAATAATTATACAACAATAGAGGCCAACGCCCTAATTTTTGTGCTGTCAACGTTGGGACAGGCTTCGAATGATTGTACAAAGCTGTTAAACGCTAGTGATTTGTAACCAAACAGAACTTCCGATCGTACAAATATTTGAGGGACTTGGCGACACGATGTTTAATAACGAGTGTCTCTTGACACTAATTACATTACACTTTGTTGACAGTAATAGAGGCAAAAGCAATAGATCGATTAGATGAACCAATTCTATGGGAGAGCACAGCTCGAATTCTGTAAGACGATTCATCCACACCTAACACAACAGGCTTAGATAGATAAAAAGGAGTAAGACAACGACGAATGAACAGTGTGTCGTTTAACTGCTGCAATACGTCCTGACATTCTTGAGACCACACAAAAGAAACAGTGGAACAACTACTTGTGTAATGTCTGCAGTAAAGTTATTGTAATATGTGAGTGTGCCCCTGACGGCCAGTCCCTCCTTCATGTTGTCGGGGGCCGGTAGGTCTTTAATCACAGACAAGTGTGAATAAGTAGGATGTATACCCTGTGGATTTATGATATGTCCTAAATATTCGTTCCTCATGGAAGAATGAGCACGTTTCCTTGTTACACTTTAGGCCAGCCGCAGCAAGTACTTTAAAGTAACATTCTGCATTTGCGAAATGTTCTGTAGACGTAGGATCCGTGACAACAATATTGTCCAGCTAGTTTGTACATGAAGGGATCTGTGCTGTTAATTGCTCCAGCAACGTTTAAAGATAGCAGGCACTGAAGCGCTGCCGTAGTTTAGTCTTTTAAACTGGGACTAACTCAGGTAAGCGTTGATCATAAAATATTGCTTCGGCTGTTCGTCCAGCAGTAACTGTAAGTATGCCTCGCATAAATCAGTCTTGGAAAAGAAGCTACCCTGTCCCAAACTGTTCATTAATTCCTCCGGTCATGGGAGAAGAACTGAATCCACGGCAGTTCGTGGGTTTGCTGTGGCTTTGAAATCAGAACACAAATGTAAACCTTCTGAGGGCTTTTTGAGAAAGACCAAGGCGGATGCGTGCTGTCCTGCAGAAATGAGTTGCATCCCCCCATTGGGTTCCTGAGCAACCTGCTCACGTATCTAATGAGGTTCAGGCTTAGTTCGGTAAAATCATGCTTTTGCTTTGTATGCTCAAGTTAACAAATAAAACATGCCAAAACCGAAAATGTTTGCACTGTTTCTAAAACGTAGTACCTGACATGAAACATTGTTTGCAACGCCACAGAAAGTTGATAGCAAACTGTATATGCCAAGTACTGGTAGTACATTACCTATATGAAGACAAAACAGAATCAGCTTAGGTTGCCATGAGCTACCAACTGCTTCATACGTGTCTCCACTGATGAGAAAAACAGATACTTTTGTCTCTAAAGCAGCACTCCGTCTTCAGCCCACAAATGGCCCAACAGGACCATCCGACCCCCGTGTCATCCTCAGTGGAGGATGCGGATAGGAGGGACATGTGCTCAGCACACCGCTCTCCCGGTCGTTATGATGGTTTTCTTTGATCGGAGCTGCTACTATTCGGTCGAGTAGCTTCTCAGTTGGCATCACGAGGCTGAGTGCACCCCGAAAAATGGCAGCAGCCCTGGTTACCACATGTGAAACACTTTGCATCACGACAAGGACAAACTTGTCTATACTGTTGTGATTTGGGAAACACTGAGAACAAGACTTCGCCTTATTCTGAAATAGATACTGTCTACCACTTGACTGAAATATTTTACCTTTAGTTTTACATTTAATATGAGCCCTGTTTTTATTCACTTTAACATCAACTATAAACTGAGACTGAGTGCGTTGTGTAGTATGAACAAGAGAAGTAGACAAAGCCTAAAAATCAACTTCAGTTGTCTCCACTATAGTTTATTACTCTACAATACACAGAACTTTTATCAGATCTAGATCTGGAAATTTTAGGATAGCATCGTCAATATGTGCATCTGACATATTTTGCCCGCTTGCATCCCATAGCAGAATTTCACTGTAACCTAATCCACAGGAACAATTGAACCTGCAATGTCCCGTTTACTTTTTCAGTTCGGTAATCCACTGTTTTAGACAGTGATTGACTGTATCATGGGAAAGGAATACAGTAGAAGACGAATGGGTAGCATTGAGAGGTGGAACAGTGAAAGCAGCAGAACATTAAATACGTCAAAAGATAAGGCCTAGTTAAAATCCTTGGGTACAAAAGAAGGTACTGAATTTAACTGATGAGAGGAGAAAACATAAAACTGCAGCAAGTGAAGTAGGAGAATGGGAATTCAGATGTCTGAAAATGAGATTTACAGAATGTGCAAAATGGTTGAACAGGAATACCTAGAGGACAAATGCAAGAGTATAAAAGTATATATAAATAGGGGAAAGTATAACCTCTAAAAAATTAAAGAGGTTTTGGACAGATGAGAAGCTATTGCACAAATATCAAGTGCTCAAATATAAAACCAATATTAAGCAAAGAAGGGAAGGCTGAAAGGTTGAAGGTGTATGTAGAGGAGGTGCCAAGGAAAATCAAGTTGAAGACAATATTATAGAAAGGGATGAGGAGGTAGATGAGGATTTGGTGGGAAATATGACACCGTGAGAAGAATCTTAAAGAGTATAGAAAGACCTAAGTTAAAACAACGCTCCTAGAGCAGATGACATTCCCTCAGAATTTCTGAGGTCCTTGAAAGAGCCAGTCATGACAAAACTGTTTCAGCTGGGGTGCAAGATGAATCAGACAGCCAAATACCCTCAGGCTTCAAGAACGATGTAATAATTCTAGATGAAAAGACAGCAGGTGCTGACAGGTGTTAATATTACTGAACTATCTGGAAAAACTGATAGAAGCCGACCTCAGGGAAGATCAGTTTGGGTCCAGAGAAGTGTAGAAACATGCGAGGCAATGATCGCCTATAAGACTTACCTTAGAAGGTAAGTTAAAGAAAGGCAAACTAACTTTTATCGCATTAGAAGACTTAGAGAAAGGTTTTTACGGTGTTGACTGGAAGATACCCCTTAAAATTCTAAAGGTAGCCTGGGTAAAATAAAGGGAGCGAAAGGTTATTTACAACTTGTACAGAAACCAGATGGCAGCTGTAATAGCTGAGGGGCCCAAAGGGGTAGCTCCCCGTGGAATTGTGCTAGCCGATGGTTCGGTGCGACAATGAGTCGTTAGTCAGCGTACAGTCATGTCATGTGGGTTCCATATGTAAATCGGCCTCTGTTGACGCAAGATTGGCGACCACTGATTTTAGGGGGTTAGGTGGCGGCAGCACGAGATTTGTGGCGTCTTTAAGCAAATAAAACACACGTTTTACTGCTGCAACACTACCAACATAAACACAAGGTTTACTTACTAATGCACATGAGCGTAACAAGTGTTCTGACAACCACATCATGTTGCACCAGGGAAGTATGACGTTTTAAAGATAGGGCAAATTTTCTAATTTTGACAACGGTAGGGCTTCCCATAATTTAAAATAAAGGCATTTTTCGCTATTTTTAACTTAGGGCAAGGCATTTCCAAGTTCAAGATGAAAATTGTTTAAACTGTGATGTCGGAGTGGTGGGGAAACTGTTAATCTGTAATGTCAGAGGGGAAATTGTTTAAACTTTTACGAGCTGGACTAGCAACAGTTTAAAGTTAGGGCAAAGGAACTACAACGTCATAGTAATGAGGAAAACCAATGGTTTTAGAATTTTCCTCCATTTTAAACTCAGGACTCTTTCATATACATAGAACAAATGAAATCTGAAAACCATGCAGGCTGACCAAGTATCCCCAGGTGCACCAGCTTGGATTTATGTGACCTTACAGTCCTGTAGACTGCCCTAGAATGTCTAGGTCACTATTTTGGATTCTGACATTATACAGAGTCTCCTGGTATCCTCATTTCCATGTCTTGGATCACCATCTTTGATTTATGAGTTTCACAACAGGAAAATGCTCTGTTCTGAATCTTTAATTTCTCTCCAATTTACACTTAGGAGAACAGCCTTACTTCCAAAGTGATATCATCAGAGTAGAAGAAAAACCTGTATTTTTTAAAATTCAGTATTATTTTCTTAAAATTTCCGCCATTTTATACATAAGGCAGGATCTTGAAAATCATTTTGATCGTATCACGTTTCTCCAGCAAGTACGAAATTGACAACGGAGTTGCAAGTACCATGTAGTTCGATGTTGATAACATCTACATCTACACTTCGCATGCCACCTTACAGTGTGTGGATAGTGGTATCACAGCATTTTCCCTCTATCACGTTCCATTCATGGAAAGCGTAATTATCAGTGAGGCTCTGTATAACATCTAATCTCTGTAATTTTCTTGCCATTATTTCGCGAGACGTATTTGGGAGGAAGCACTCTATCCCCGAATCTTCTTGGCAAGTATGCTCACGAAATTTCAACAGGAAACCTATCCATAAGACACACACAGTTCCTCTCTTGTAGCGTCTGCCACTGGAGATCGTTGAGCATCTCTGTAACGCTCTCGCGCCGAGTGTACGTTCCTGTGACAAAATGCGCTGCTCTTCGTTGGATCTTCCCAATTTATTCTATTAATCCTGCTTGTTAAAGGTTCGAGACTGACGGACGATAGTCAGGAATCTGTCGAACGTGAGTTTTGTAAGCCACTTCTGTCGCGGATAAATTGCATCTCATTATGATTGTCTGTAGGAATCTATCTGGAATCTGTTTGCCTATTGTTCGTCTTTTCTTGGTGTTCTAATTTAGGTCCTCCAGAATGATTGATCCTATTTATTTTACGGTAGTTACTCTTCCCAGTGATTCCTCGTCTGAGTAGCAGTGAATATCTTCTCCCATTTGTGCACAGAACGTTTCGTACATTTATGTTCAGGGTCAACTTCCAGTCCCTGCAATAATCCTGTATGCTCTGCAGGTTTTCCGCATTTTGCTACAGTCCTCTGACGAAACAACATTTCTGTAGAATACAACAATGTCCGCTTTGGTCTTCCAATGTTATTCACTAAATCACTAATTTTGATTGTAAATAGTAGCAGTCGTATAACACTCCCTCTGGGTACTCCCGAAATTCCCTTACGAACGCCGAGTTGAGCTCTGTCTGCAAGGAAGTTCTGCTTCCAGTCGCTTTTCGAGTGTACTGTCAGCCCCTCCTGCATCCAGTGACAAGCCCAGTCTGATAACCGGTAAGCTCGAAATTTGTTCGTTAAACGCCTGTGCGGAAGCGTCTCGAATGGCTTCCGGAAGTCAAGTAGCGCGGCATTAATCTGAATGGATTTGTATACGATGCTCTGGATCTCGTGGCCGAACAGAACAAGCTGAGTTTCGCAAGATCTGTCTTTGTGGAATCCATGTTGATTTTTATGAAGAAAATTGTTGTTCCCCGAAATCACCATAATGCGTGGGCATAGAAATGGTTTACGTTTCTTCAAGCAAAAGGATTTACATTATGTCATTATCCTTCGCTATAAGCTGCAAGTGAAACTTCACTAAATCATTCGCTGTTTTAGCACCACCAGAAATTAGTGTGATCACTGTGGTTTATTGCTTTAGGTGTGTGTGTGTGTGTGTGTGTTTTACAGCTGAATCACTTGTTTCGAAAAGGTAGTATATGACGGTTTTGCGTTTGTATAGCCAGACATCTTTTCCTCTGTTCCTATATCTCATTTCGTTGGAGAACATAGCATATGTCACATATTTCATGTACAACAGCAGCTGAGGATTAAGTCGTTGGTATGCAAAACATCACATGTTCGTCAGATGTTACCATTTAGAACTAAACCCAACTCCGGTCTTCATGTGGAAGTACATAAAATTTAATGCGCAGACGCGGACAAACGAGTAATACTTCTGCCAACCAGCGGTATGTATCAAACCACAATATTTAGGACGTTGGCATTGCACAGCCTCTTGTTTTCTTGTCATTTATTGCTAAAGTGTGAAGTGTCATGGAGTAGTGAGGAGGAATTTGAAACTGTGCGAAAAGAAGAAAAAGAGTTGTGAATTGAGAAAAGTATAAAAATAATATCATACGGCAAGCCATAGTGAAAGAATTGACCCATAAAAACCATGAAGGCAGAGATGTTTCTCAAACGAAAACTGGACGAAATTGGACATACTCAGAGAGCGGACAATTCTGCGCTTATAGGTTATACTGCAATGAGCTTAAGCTTTCATCTCTGAATTTATGCAAAACGGAGAAGTGATGAGCCGTAATTGTGCCTAGAAACAGGCGTTTTAGCAACAGTTTTCGATATTTTAATACTAATAATAATAATGTAACGTTGTCCGCCCCAGTAGCTGAGTGGTCAGCGTGACGGATTGCCGTCCTCTGGGCCCGGGTTCGATTCCCGGCTGGGTCGGAGATTTTCTCCGCTCAGGGACTGGGTGTTGTGTTGTGTTCATCATCATTTCATCCCCATCCGGCGTGCAGGTCGCCCAATGTGGCGCCGAATGTAATAAGACCTGCGATATGGCGGCCGGACCTGCCCCGCGAGGGGCCTCCCGGCCAATGACGCCAAACGCTCATTTCCATTTCCATAATGTAACGTTAGTAATAAACATTGGCTTCAATACTAGTTACGATGCACCTTTCATATCTAAGATGCAAACTAAACAATTGCCAAGGAGTCTGAACCGAAACAAAAGCAAAAACCAGTTTGCGAACAAGAATGAGCAAGATGTACGTCTATCAAAACCTGCGCAAAGTGCTGCAAACCGAAAAGCCCCTGTAGGTTCCCGCAAGCATAAATCCCGTTCTTACACTTACTATGTAAATATTAAATCTGAGAGCTAAGAAGTGTGCAACAAAGCGTTTATTAGACTGCATGGTATAACACTAAGAAGAACCTACCGTTCCTAGAAACTTCAGTCAGAAAATGCCATACCCCGTAATTTAAGAGAAACAGCACCTATTTCTAAAGATAATGTTACCAGTGGAGAATACGTACAACGAATTCATGTACTTATCGAATCATTTCCATTAAAAGAGGTTCATTACTCAAAAAAATACTAACGAAAAGTAGTTTTCTTCTTCTTTTAAATTTAAAAAATTTACATAACGTGTTTCTACGGAAGGACACTGATATCAGTACTGAAATAACAAAGTACATGTTTTTCTTCAGTTACTTTAAGAAGAATTTCAATATTTAATTTGAGAGGCCTCAGGTTGATGCCTGTTTTGAATGTGAACGACTGAAAATAAGAATTTCTGGTCCCCATTTGAATGAAAAAGCAAAACGCGCTGCGGTAGCTGAACTTACGGTACATAAAAGGAGAACAAAGAAATATTTTGTGATAATCGAGGAAATAAAACAAATATGTATGGAGAAAATTGCTATAAGATTCGACTATATGCACAACCTACCTTTGCCTCATGTTCCTGTACAGAATATATCCTACTACAGGCAACGATGGACTAACGAATTTTGTATCCATGAGATGAAAAACAATAAAGCATTCTTCTACACATATCAATAGGGAGAAACCTTGAAATAAAATACATTTCACTAACACATAAATGTTGTGTTGGCAGAAGGGCCAACACCGTGTTACTATTGGAGGCCGAAATGCACTTGTTTTAGCTCACGCAGGCTGGCGTGAGGAGGGAAGGACTATACTGACGTGAGGTCTGGAACATGACAAGGAATTAGAATTCAGAAAGCGGACGTAATTAGTTTGATACTTAACTTTAATCCATTAATGATGATCGTCGCTCCTGACGGTACATGATTCACAATATTATCAGTTCAGAATACATTCTTGAAGAATATGGTGCCTTGCTAGGTTGTAGCAAATGACGTAGCTGAAGGCTATGCTAAACTGTCGTCTCTGCAAATGAGAGCGTATGTAGTCAGTGAACCATCGCTAGCAAAGTCGGCTGTACAACTGGGGCGAGTACTAGGGAGTCTCTCCAGACTGGACCTGCCGTGTGGCGGCGCTCGGTCTGCAATCACTGATAGTGGCGACACGCGGATCCGACGTATACTAACGGACCACGGCCGATTTAAAGGCTACCACCCAGCAAGTGTGGTGTCTGGCGGTGACACCACAATAAGTACCTTCAATAATAACAGAATTGATTATTTTCTCAGATAGCTGCTCTGGGCAAAATAAGAACCACACCAGTTTTCGTTTTTTTGTTGACACTGGTAGCCAGTGGACGATTCCAAAATTTCATTCCCCCACTTCCCCTATGTGGTCATTCTTGTAATGACTGTGACAGAGACTTCGGTACAGTGAAGCGAAAATTATGCGCAGAAGATCGAGTATATACTGAAGACGAGTATCTGAATCTAATAAAGGGTTCGTTCAAAACTGCGAAGTTTTCAGTTCACAAAGTTGATGGCAAGGAAATCATCGACTTCCAAAACTGTTCGCCACTGCACTACGAGAACCATGTTTCGTCAGGCAGGTAAAATAATGGAAATGAGCGTACAGCATCGTTGGCCGGGAGGCCCCATTCGGGGGATTTCGGCCGCCAAGTGCAAGTGTTAGTTCATGCGACGCTACGTGGGGCAACTCAGGCGCCGGTGATCAGGATGAAATGAGGAGAAGGAGAACACAACAGCCAGTCCACGAACGCTGGAAATCTCCAACCTGGCCGGGAATCGGACCCCGGCCCGGTAGCATAGGTGGCAAGCACGTTCCACCTAGCTAAGCAGATGAACGTCACACAGCTGTTATGAGTAGATAGCACGAAGGAACACAAACCTAATTTTCCATATCAGCAACCACAATGAGATCAGGTATATCACAAACAGCGCAGGTAAAGTAACAGTACTCTCTTTCATAGATGCATGCACTTGTTAAGAGTTCTCATTAGTACGTAAAGCAGGGCAAAAGCTGTTTTTGAAAAATATAGCTTTTCCTGCATATTCTTCCAAACTTTCTTTGACTCACAAAAAGTTAAATGACGTGAGGAATCTGATGGACTATATACCAGCAGAGTGAAAATAGTGTTGGCCCCAAACAATTAACTGGCCATCCACAAGTCAAGATGAAGTACCAAAAGAGAAGCGCCTACTTTTAGAGCTATGAGTAATTCTTGGTCTTCGATAGTGTGAAACAAATCTCTTCTACTGCAAGCTCTTTGCTTTCCATATTTTGAGAAGTGATAGTGTGGAACAAAGCAAGAAAGAAATGTCCAGTAAACTTGTGCTCTAAAATACACACCCGAAGAGCTAAGAGCACTTGTTCGTCTTCGCTACTTCTAAACACCGCTATTCTAATGAACAAGTGCTCATAACGTTTAAGGTACGCATTTTAGAGCACATGTTTACTGGACATTTTTTCTTGTTTTGGTCCGTACTACTACTTCCCAAAATATGGAAAGAAAAGAGCTTGCAGCAGAAGAAGTTTCTTTCACTGTATCGAGGATCAAGAATTGGTCATAGCTTTTAAGGTATGCGTTTTAGAGGCCACGCTTACTTAACTTTTTTGTTTCGAATGGTCATTCTGTCATATTCCTGAATTTCATGATCACTTCTGAAACATCCTGTATTTTGTTCTACAAATTCTGTCAGTTTAATTTGATAACGTAACATGTATCCCATTTCAACATTTTTTATGTTAATCACATAGAGACATACCGAAATACAGATCCAGTACGTCTAGTCATTAAAACTTATATTTTTGCATTATATAAGTAAAACTATGAAGATTACGATCTTTAATGGAATAAATAGTTTTTGCACATACTGTAACATTTTTATTTTCGTACATATTACCCTTTCGAAATAAGTGATTCAGTTGTGATAATAGTGCTATTTCTCCAGCTTAGACCAGGCAAGCATGCCGATCTAAGTGCAATGTTACACTTCGATTGAAATAACTTTGCGACTGACATTTCAATGATTCGTTTGATAGGGGCTAGCAACCACCAAATTGTTATTCTTTCTCGTGCGCCACGTGCTCGTTGTGTTCACATGAAGACCCTTGTCAATAAGTACACGCCACCATCAGTGCCCTCCTCCTCTGGAATCTGTCAATTACAATGCTATTTTATTCATTCTGTAATAGTAGTGATTGATCGGCTACCCAGAATACGGTTGATGGTATTCGGCACATCATGCAGAGCGTGTTGCCTGTTTTCTCTCATTATTCCATGCATACACACAGACACGCACACCCACGCACGCGCGCGCGCACACACACAATCAATCAATCTGCATATTACAATATTTTTCCCTCTGGGATCGCTGTATACAAACAGCACTCAACTCAAAATAACCCACTGTGGAAATCTTTGTTAATTCACGTGATCCCAAGACAGAGTTATTTGTTCAAAGGAAGTACATTTCCTACAATTTCGGAGTGTTTGTAGGGACCACAGAAAATAATCCGTTGGTAGTTGCAAGGTTAGTGCTGCTTGACCCGAAGGCAGCAGGTTGGATTCCTGTGGGAGGATCAAATGTTTGTCACCACTATAAAATTGGTTCAAATGGCTCTGAGCCTTATGGGACTCAACAGTTGAGGTCATCAGCCCCCTAGAACTTAGAACTACTTAAACCTAACTAACCTAAGGACATCACACACATCCATGCTCGAGGCAGGTCGTAGCGGTCTCGTGATTCCAGACTGAAGCGCCTAGAACCGCTCGGCCACCACGGCCGGCACCATTATATTATTGATAAGATGAATAGAGACGATGGAATTAAGATCCTGGTCACAAAACTCTGCACTAGTTTCGTAGGATGAATGCCAATTCATCTCCCAGAGTATCTATTCAACAAGATGGGGATATTTTGTTTGGTAAAATTCCATAGCGCTATTCATGTGAAGAACGCTACGTGTCAGCAGCGGATTTCACATTCATTATTATTATCGTCCTTGACAGTTCAGAGTTCCAATAAGATGGATGTAGAGGATTTATGGGCAAAGTTTAAGCAGATTGTAAATCGTGGTCTGAAGAGTTATGTGCCTAGCAAGCGGTTAAAGGAGGGAGAAAAACCACCATTGTTTAATAACGAAATTTGGCGGATACTGAGAAAGCAGAGGCTTTTGCACTCTAGGCTCAAAACGGGACGCACAAATTAATAGAGATTCGTGCGTCTGTGAAAAGACGCGAAGCATACAAGTACTACCACCGTCACACCTTAACAAAGAATCTGGCAGAGAACCCGAGAAAGTTGTGGTCGTGCGTAAAATCGTTGAGACTTTCAGTCCCTTATTGAGCAGTCTGGAGTGGCAGTTGAAGACAGCAAAATGAAAGCCGAAGTTTTAAATATAACGTTCAAGAAATCGTTCACACGAAAGAACCGTACGAACATACCGTCATTTGTCCATCGGGCAGACTCCCGTATGGACGACGTACAAATGAGCATTCCTGGCATACAGAAACAACTGGAAGATTTAAAAACAAATAAATCACGAGGGCTGGATGGAATCCCAGTTCCATTTTACAAAGAGTACTCTACGGCATTTGCTCCTTACCTATCTTGCATTTGTCGTGAATCTCTCTCTCAGCACGAAGTTCCAAGCGACTGGAAAGAAGCTCAGGTGACTCCAGTGTATAAGGAAGGTAAAAGAGCAGAGCAGCTAAATTACAGACCAATATCTCTAACTTATGTTTGCTGCAGAATCTTTGAACATATTCTCAGTTCGAATATAATAAACTTTCTTGAGACTAAGAAGCTTATGTCAACGAATTATCATGGTTTTAGAAAGCATCGCTAGTGCGAAACTCACCTTGCCCTGTTCGCACAAGATACACTCAGAACTATGGACGAAAGGGAACAGGCAGATTTCATATCTCTAGATCTCCGGAAAGCATTTGACACGGTGCCTCATTGCAGGCTGTTAACGAAGGTACGGGCGTATGGAATAGGTTGACAGATAAGTGAGGGTGTCGTCAGGAGTGCCACAGAGAAGTGTGATAGGACCGCTGTTCTTCTCTGAATACATAAATGATTTGACTGACAGGATGGGCAGCAATCTGCGGTTGTTTGCTGATGATGCCGTGGTGCACAGTAAGGTGTCGAAGTTGAGTGACTGTAGGAAGATACTACGTAACTTAGACAGAATTTCTAGTTGGTCTGATGAATGGCAGCTAGCCCTAAATGTGGAAAAATTTAAGTTTATGTGGATAGGTAGGAAGAACGAAACTGTAATGTTCTGATACAGTATTAATAATGACCTGCTGGACACAGTGAATTTGTTTAAATACTTGGGCGTACCGTTGCAAAGCGATATGAAATGCAAATAACATGTGAAAACTGTGGGAGGCAAGGCAAATGGTCGACTACCCTTTATTGGGAGAATTTTAGAAAACAGCGGTTCACCTTTAAAAGAGACCGCATACAGAACGCTTGTGCGACCTATGCTTGAGAACTGCTCGAGTGTTTGGGATCCGTACCAGGTCGGACTGAAGGAAGACATCGAAGCAATTCAGAGTCCGGCTGCTAGATTTGTTACCGATAGGTTACAGAGATGCATGGGGAACTCAAATGGAAATCCCTGGATGGAAGGCGACGTTCTTTACAAGAAAGAGTGTTGAGAAAATTTAGAGAACTGGCACATGAAGTTGAATGCCGAACGATTCTATTGTCGCCAACATAAACTGCGAGTAAGGACCATGCAGATAAGATAGGAAAAATTTGGGCTCATACGGAGGCGTACAGACAGTCGTTTTCCCTACAGGAGGGCAAATGACAAGTAGTGGTGCAGAGTACGTTCCCCCGCGCACCGTACGGTGACTTGTAGATGCAGATAAATGGCCGCTACTCAAAACAACTACGAGGGTGTGCCTCCGAATTCTTTATTCTGTTTTCAATATCAGTTAAAGGGTTCCATGTCATGCATATTACTCGGTCGACTTTACCGCTTCCCTCACGCAAGTTGTAACGCTCTGCCGCTAGAGGGCTTCGATCTGTAGCGTGTAACATGGGGCTGTTTAACATATCTATGTTTTCATGCATTAAAAAGCGTGTTTTAATCGAGCTTCTAACCGCAATAAACATGCCTCCAATTGAAATCTGTGAAGAATGAAAGCCGTGTATGGTGTTCATTATATCGATATTAGTAATTTGCGACACTGGGCTGTTCGTGCTCTTAATGGGGGAAAAGGTAGCTCTAACCTCAACGTGTGTGACGGAGCTCGGAGTGGACGACCGCGTACGGCAACCGACAAAACTCATCGGAATCATGTTGATGAACTCATCAGAAAAAAATTATCGGATAACACAGAAACAGCTATCAGGCAAATGTGGTACATCACGAGATCACGTTCAGGCCAACAGTGCAGAACTGCGGTACAGAAAACTGCGTGCAGTGAGTGTCCCGAAAGCTCACTTCTGATAACAAATTCCTGAGACTGGACATCCGTCGACAATTTCTTTTGCGTTTTGAGCGCGAGGATGATGGGTTTCTTCCAACATTATGCCATATGAAGGGAAGCTGGGTTGACAATTTAGATCCCGAAAACAAGAGACCATCATTGCACTCCTTGCTAAATCTTTACGCACCACAACTTATGATCTTCATCAGGTGATTTAGTGTCACGTGAAGAAGTAGCAGCTGAGAAAGAAACTTCTAGGTCCTCTTTATTGAGTTGTTGCACAATCAGTGAACGAGAAACAGATAGATGGCTTTGGCTACTGCAGCAGCAAACTGTCATTCGAAACACGTACCGTAAATTGATTAGTGAAAATTACTTTTATTCGCCCTTGTGTCCTGTGCGAGTTTCTGCTAAGTTCAAATAGAGGGGCTAACATTCTGCGCACAACACACGAGCTTCAAAGTTATTGTTAATAAGCAGTACAGTGAGACTTGACATTGGTATTTGACATGAGCATTTATCATTAGTTAAACAATTAATAATAATACAAATCTCTAGCAACCACAAATGAGTTGTCAAAGCCGTACCTGAACGACTGCCCAGTTTGGCTGCCTTTGTCACTATTTCATACATTGAAAAATAGGTCCTACATTATACGAGTATATGGAGTTGGTCGTTTCACGTTGCTAATGTCAGCTCTTTTCATGAGAGCTGTGTCTTTAACAGTTACAGCCTTGTGTTATAATTAATAGCAAGTCATGGCATTGTGACACCTACTTCGTTATGCTTTCTCGCATTACCACTGCCAAAAAATAAATAAATAAATGTTGAAATGTGTGTCAATTCCTAAGGGACCAAACTGCTTATGTCATCGGTCCCTAGACTTACACACTAGTTAAACTAACTTAAACTAGCCTATGCTGAGAGCAACACACACACACAACCATGTCCGAGGGAGGACTCGAACCTCCTCAGGAGAGGCCGCGCAGTCCGTGACATGACGCCTCAAACCACACGGCCACTCCGTGCGACCACTGTCAACTTTCGTTCTCATACCTTCTTCTACATCCTATTGTGAGTCCTTTAAAGACAGGCAGATCCCGCGTGTGAAAGAAAAATGGGACCAGGACCTTGCTGCTAACGAGCCACCATACTCGCATGTTCTATTCATTGTGCTTGAGGACAGGAGTTCAGTCATCGATGCGGCTATCCAAAGTTAGTTTCTCGATTATTTCTCTGACACACTTAAGGAAAATGTCGGGCGATTTGTTTGAAAAGGGACCACGCAAGCTCGCGGCTCGTCTGTAACGAAACGTCGTCGACACAACGTTAAACAGTAACGTTCCTTCCTGTTTGATTCTAAAAATAGAATCATAATAACATTACTATCTACTTCTCTCCTTCCTAAATTATGAATCTGTGTTTGACACATTTCGCTGTTGTCCGCCTCCGCAGCTAAGTGGTCAACACGGTTGGCTGCTGTGTGGGAGATCCGGCTTCGATTCCCGGTACTGCCACGGATTTTTCCTTGGTTGAAGAACTGGAACGAGGTGCACCTAGCCTCGTGAGGCCAAATGAGGAGATAGTTGAAGGAGTAGTAGGCGCTCCAAGGTAAACGATCAGGAGAGCGGTTTACTGACCACGCAACCCTCCTTATCGCATCCTATGACTCGACTGGTGGAGGATAACACGGCGGTCGGTCGAGTCACACCGGCCCGTCTAGGGCCAGAACACGGAACTTACTTATTCATATTTAACTAATGATTTGGTCTGAAACCGACGTACTCGATTTCAAATAGGCAAATAATAAGGTACGGAACTTACGGGAACATTAGATACCACAAATTTCTATTTTCAGATGAAATTAGTGTAATACAACATACTCATTTCATTATCTGTACTAACAATACCGCGAAAAGGAGATCGCCATCGACACGGAAAGCCCTATTTTTCACAGGGTCATTCAGGTGTTGGTATCGATGCCGGAAGAACGTAGATCCGTTATTATCACTTAGGTGAAAACAGGTAGAAATGTTGCCGGTGCTAAAGTTGTTGACTGTTCAGGCAAAGAAGGGCTCATAGCTTGTGAAAATCACAAGCACGAACTACGGAAATGTATTATTTAGCGGAAAAAAAATCTCTGCTGGTATCTACGTATCGTAACATTCCACAATTGTTGCACAACACACTAAGGGATCTTCTTCTTGGTTTATGTGCGTTTTCTGTAGGTTCATACTCCAGGATAGGCTGAAGCAAGCCTCCTTCGAAGGAATGAAAAACTCAGGCTCCAGGCTCTGCAACACTATCTCATTCGAAAATCACCAGCAGTACTGAACAAGTGCGGCTTTATCAGGAACCTTTACCCCATACACTATAGGAAGTCTGTAATGCTAAAGATGCAAATCCTTTCTGATAATGTTTTAAAACGACCACCTTCATTCCCGTTAGAACAAATATTTGGTGCTGTGATTCTGTCAGACTTCTCTGCTGGCTACCCTTCACCTGAGCAGTAGTTTCTTATTTGGGGTAGTTCATTAATGTAATGCATGCCTTTTGTGTGATACCTGTTAAGTAACAAGACAGCTATAAATCCTCCCTATTGATCGTCCAAGAGGTTTGTCATAAAGCCTTCGTCCCCCATCAGGATCAACATTCCTCGATGTCTGCTCAATCACACGACCTTCTTGAGCCAAGGGCAAAAATATATGCTGCATTCCATGTTCCCTTGCTACTGCCTTTCGTGTACGTAGACCTCAGGACACAATACGATCAGGAGTGCATTGAAACCCCAGCCTGCTGTTTAGTCTCAGATATACCCCTGCTATGTTCTGTTACCAGAAACTATATTCGTTTGAACTTATCTTCACTGTATGTTAAGATATACGATATCTGGGAGATGACATCCCTCTTCACTCAATTTCTCAATTAACATTCATATTGGATACAAGCATTTTCATTCAGGACCATCCATGAAACAGTTAACGCCTGTTTAATTTACCAGTGAGAAAAATACTGTCAGAGTACCACATAATTATTTAAGTTCCTGTATTTTTATTCGTAATAAACGTCTAGGCACGATTAATGAACAATGTAACTGCTTCGTTGATTTCATCTGCAGTTTTCTTTAAGCTCGCACTTATTTCGTTTTCTCTCTCTCTCTCTCTTTTTTTTTTTTTTTTTTTTTTTCAGGCTTCTTCATTAAATTTTTTCCTCTTTTCGAGCTCTCGCTTCTTAGTCATTTTGATAGTTTCCAATCCGTAGAGTATTACCGGTCTCACCACTGTTTCACAGTGTTTCAGTTTTGTGTTCTTGAATGTAGATTTTTCTTGTTACTTGAAAGCCTCTCAACATTTTATGAACTATATTTTTTGTATTGTTTGGTATCAGTTCTCCTAGTTATTAAAAATAATGTGCTTTAGATATTGTGTTATCTATTTTGGGTTTCATTACTGATGTTTCTTCAAATGATATTTGTAATTCTACTTTTATTACTAGACATTATAATTCTGTGATACACTCCTGGAAATGGAAAAAAGAACACATTGACACCTGTGTGAGACCCACCGTACTTGCTCCGGACACTGCAAGAGGGCTGTACAAGCAATGATCACACGCACGGCACAGCGGACACACCAGGAACCGCGGTGTTGGCCGTCGAATGGCGCTAGCTGCGCAGCATTTGTGCACCGCCGCCGACAGTGTCAGCCAGTTTGCCGTGGCATACGGAGCTCCATTGCAGTCTTTAACACTGGTAGCATGTCGCGACAGCGTGGACGTGAACAGTATGTGCAGTTGACGGACTTTGAGCGAGGGCGTATAGTGGGCATGCGGGAGGCCGGGTGGACGTACCGCCGAATTGCTCAACACGTGGGGCGTGAGGTCTCCACAGTACATCGATGTTGTCGCCAGTGGTCGGCGGAAGGTGCACGTGCCCGCCGACCTGGGACCGGACCTCAGCGACGCACGGATGCACGCCAAGACCGTAGGATCCTACGCAGTGCCGTAGGGGACCGCACCGCCACTTCCCAGCAAATTAGGGACACTGTTGCTCCTGGGGTATCGGCGAGAACCATTCGCAACCGTCTCCATGAAGCTGGGCTACGGTCCCGCACACCGTTAGGCCGTCTTCCGCTCACGCCCCAACATGGTGCAGCCCGCCTCCAGTGGTGTCGCGACAGGCGTGAATGGAGGGACGAATGGAGACGTGTCGTCTTCAGCGATGAGAGTCGCTTCTGCCTTGGTGCCAATGATGGTCGTATGCGTGTTTGGCGCCATGCAGGTGAGCGCCACAATCAGGACGGCATACGACCGAGGCACACAGGGCCAACACCCGGCATCATGGTGTGGGGAGCGATCTCCTACACTGGCCGTACACCACTGGTGATCGTCGAGGGGACACTGAATAGTGCACGGTACATCCAAACCGTCATCGAACCCATCGTTCTACTATTCCTAGACCGGCAAGGGAACTTGCTGTTCCAACAGGACAATGCACGTCCGCATGTATCCCGTGCCACCCAACGTGCTCTAGAAGGTGTAAGTCAACTACCCTGGCCAGCAAGATCTCCGGATCTGTCGCCCGTTGAGCATGTTTGGGACTGGATGAAGCGTCGTCTCACGCGGTCTGCACGTCCAGCACGAACGCTGGTCCAACTGAGGCGCCAGGTGGAAATGGCATGGCAAGCCGTTCCACAGGACTACATCCAGCATCTTTACGATCGTCTCCATGGGAGAATAGCAGCCTGCATTGCTTCGAAAGGTGGATATACACTGTACTAGTGCCGACATTGTGCATGCTCTGTTGCCTGTGTCTATGTGCCTGTGGTTCTGTCAGTGTGATCATGTGATGTATCTGACACCAGGAATGTGTCAATAAAGTTTCCCCTTCCTGGGACAATGAATTCACGGTGTTCTTATTTCAATTTCCAGGAGTGTATCTTCTTGCGTACTTTCAAGTGAGTCTGTAATAAGTGCCATTTCATCTGCAAATGCTAGAAAAACTATATTAATCTTGTTTGGCTTTCTTCATAGCTGTATACCAATAGTATTTACGGCCTCATTCCATTCTCCAAGCACTTCCTCCAAATCAAGGTTAAATATAGGGGAGACATGCCATCTCCCTGTCTTACTCTTAATTTTATTTCAAAATTTTCAGGTAGTTCTTCCATTAATTTTACTCTTGATGTGGTGTTGGTTAAAGTTGCTTTAATTATTTCTGTTGTTTTGTTGTATAGTCCAAACTCTCTTAAACTGTTGAGTGACGTATTTCTATCAACAGAATCGTATGCCTCTTTAAAATCTGCAAGGCTTATCACATATTTCAAGATTCTGATTTTCCTAGTTTCCAAGACGTGATTTAACTTTGTAACTTGTCCTTCACATGATCTGCTCTTCGTGGGCCATCCTTGATCTCCCCTAGCAGCGTATCAAATATTTTTTAAGCTTTGCTTAGAGGTACCTTCGACAGGATCTTATGGGTCACTGGTATAAGGTTGATGTTCAAATGTGTGTGAATACCTAAGCGACCAAACTGCTGTGGCCATTGGTCCCTAGACTTACACACTACTTAAACTAACTTAAAGCTAAGGACAACACACACACCCATGCTCTATGAGGTAGAATCTTTTTATAATTGTTAAGATCTTGAGCACGGAAAGAAAGAAGAGCGTCAACCTCCGTAAGATGATTGTTGGTGCCTGTTTTATCTCCCTTTATATTTAAGGTGGACATTAATGCAGATGTCCATCTATTTGGTAGGGTTTTTGTTTCCCATATTTCTTGAATTGTTTTTGCTAGGCACGCTATCATACTCTCCCTAGAATGCTTAATCAGCTCTGCAGTCATTTTCTTCGGATTTCGTTATGATAATCATGATGATGCACTCGCAAAATTGAAATTTTCTTGTAGCAGGTCGCAGTTATGTAATTGTTTGAATTACAGTTTTTACAGATTTCACCGTTGTTGTATGCAATATCGAGCGTTTTTGGATTTTTAAACTGTTAGCTCGGTTGTGCATATTTTCTTAAGCTGGTTTTGAAGGCCATTTGCAAGTCCCTTTATGCTGTCCTGTTTAAACTCAGATTCTGTTTATGTTATTTAATTTTTCAGATATTTTAGTTTGACCTTATTGAGACCTTTCATGGTGCTTTCCTGTCTTCTATAAATCTCTCTCTCTCTCTCTTTCTCTCTCTCTCTCTCTCTTTCTTTTTTTTCACATAGTCCTTTCAGCCACTTCCAATAGGTTCACTTACGAGGAAGCTTGTTAAAGAACGTGGATTTTTATCTTTAGTAATACTCACTGTTCCTCACATAGTCAGGTAAATCATCCTCCATTTGAATTAGTTCCTTTTTGTGTGGGGGGTACCTGCATATTAATTTAACTGAAAGTACAAATTAATAATACGTTTGAGTATATTGCTGTAATTTTCGTTTATTAACCATTAAATTTAATGTGTCTCCATTTATGCAGATTTGATCATGTTTGGTTTACCTCACGGGGCATGGTGTTCAGCAAAAATTAAAACGGCTGGTAAGAGAGGAGAGTCACCATGTAACTGGTGACCAGCGTAGGACTTGCAAAGGTAATCACTACATAAATTATGTGTTTGCCGTTTAGCTCACACTATTACGAAATGCTGAAAATATGTGTCAACAAGAATGGGAGCATAGAACAGGACTCAAAGGAAAGAACTGTGCAATAAACTCAGGCTGCCGTTCCTCAGTCCCCTTCTACATCGCTCCCTGGGAGTCTCGAAGCTATACTCTAATCTAACCACCTTGCGTTTCCGAAAATGTCTGCGCGGGCTCCTCAATGTAAAAATTCTTCTGTTCTTATGAATAATAAAGTAGGCCATTCTTTTCATGGCGTTACAAACAACGTGCACTTACTGTAGTCTTACGCGATCCTGTGCAGCTTGGTCAACCGTCGACAATCTGTGTGACGGCACTGTTAGCAACGCAAGATCGCAGAACACTGGTTTCGTTCTTTAGATATACAGTGGCTGTAGGCATGGACAGCTAATACCTGTACAATGTATCCCACAAATGTAAAAACATAGCTGTAACAACAATGTTGTTGTAAATGGGTCAAATTTGTATATTGCCTGTACGAACAGTATGTTGTAATATGAAGGCAATAAATTATAAATATAAAAAATTCGAAAAATGATTACTTTCTATATTTTTAACAATCAGTGCATGGAACAGAGCCGCTGTGAATGACGACTGACATTCGCCACATTTGACTACTGCTGGTGGCTGTTTCGTTCGTTTCATGTAATGTCAGAGTCCAAGCGTAATGAAACGCGCATCGCATTATGCTTTGCCTGCTACACACATGTGAGTAGCAGTCCGTCATCCAGCCACTCAGCACGCGTTGCTTTGCGCTGCCCCTTTCAATTATAGCTTCTTTGTGTGAACAATGTACAAGCACGCAGTTTTTTCCATCACTTTTGTGTGTTATTGCCGATATCCCCTGCTTGTTCCGATAGCCATTTACAATAGCAATCGCCATTACTTTTAAACGAGACTTCGCTGAACGAAAACCATCCTCCACTCGCTATGTTTCGTCATTACGTTCATTTTTCTCATTGGAAATTAGGCAACTATAGTTAAGTGTAAATTTGTTAAACACCTAAAAATAATATCATTTTCCTTGAGACAAAGAAAAATTATTAATTTCATAGTTTTCCGTCGTTCGTTCTAATAATTTTACATGAAGAGTTTTTAGGTTTTCTTCCACTGTCTGTTAATATTTTTTCACAGTAAATTTATTTATTCCTTGACTGTATATCTCTGTTCATTTAAACCACTGATACTCAGTTTCAATGAAAAACCAATTTCAAAATGGACAAGTCGATCAACATATCTCATATATCATCAGAACGAGGGCATCCAATTGTCCGATCTATCACTCAATTAGTATATATGCAAGCAAGAGTCCTCAAAAGTGGGCGCAGTAAATGTGCCAATTGACACACAATCGTTACCACGTTACCACATCGCGGAAACCAACAATTTGATAGACCACGTGATAAGATTCTCTGCTTGTTGTTCGGATGTCATTGATTTTATTTAATCGTGTGGCTAGGGCCACCAGTCGGGCAGACCGTTCGCCGGCTGCCGGTATTTCAATTTGACGCCACTTCGGCGACCTGCAGTCGATGAGGATGATAGGATGATAATGAGGACAGCACAACACCCAGTCCCTGGGCGGAGAAAATTCCCCGACCCGGCCGGGAATCGAACCCGGACCCAGAGGATTGCCAATATGCCACGCTGACCAATCACCTTTTTTTTTTTTTTTTAAATATATCATTTTGTTCGTTTTCGTTCGTTGCATCTGCTCGTGGCGGATGTTTCAAGACACCCGTTTCAGTTCGTCTTTGATCCATTAACACAGTTTTTTTTTTTTTTTTTTATTGCAGAGGGCAGCTAAACCTCTGACCGAACGCGCTGAGTTACCGTGCCGGCACCCCGGGGGCGGACATTCGGATGTCATATGACAAATATCTATGGACTTGTCCACTTCAAATTGATTATATAGCCGAAACTGGATTACTGTGGTTTCACTCAACATACAGGTGTTGGACAAAAATATGGAATCACTGCGGGAAACGTGTGCATGAACATAACTTTCGGTTGTGCTGTTGTATTTGGCCAGGAGCGGCAGCTGTACAGTTTCCTCAATAGCCGGCAAGTGTCATTTGTGGTCGTCAGAAGATTATCCTCTGTATTTGTGAGCGGTTCATTATGTCGGAATTAAGTGAGTTCAAATGTTGGCAAATTGTGGGTGCTTCCGTAATCAAGGAAGCCGACGTATTTGGTGTTTGAAGAAGCAACGCGTCGAAGATTTCTACCACGTACAGTGAAAGTGGAGGAACATTATCCGTTAAGTCACAACGTAGTTGAAAGTTTGTCTTGAATGACGGTGACATCTGGCTATTAAAGAGGATTATGACGAAACATAAGAGGACAACAGCTGTAAAAGTCACTGCAGGACTGAATGTCGCACTCACGAACTCTATAAGCATCCAACACAACACAAACAGAAAAACCCGGTGCCGTAGCCATGTTTCCTTCGAAGCATACACTCCACAAAAATTCACGGAATCCAGATACTGATGGCTCGTTATTGCATTGATGTATCTGATTCTCTATACGCAGAGTGCCTAGGAGCCTGAAGATGGAATTAATGACATGCCGAAACTGGTCGTGTAAATAAAATAACTTCGAAGAGCATACGGTAGTTTAGTGATTTTCTTCGCTAAATATCTTAGCGGCCGTTGTCGATCAACAGAGAAACCTCGGGCACGTTAACGCGCTTCATCTGGTCCGCTGTATCTCAGCCAGCAGAAAATGTCTGTATTCCCAACAGCGGGTGAAACGTAGCATTCAAAAGCTCCGTAATCTGATAGCTGTACAGAATTTTGAACACGAATAATTGGCTTAGCTGAATACGCCATACCTGAAGAGACTTTTGGTTCCTTTTACTCGCCAAATTCAGGAAATTATCAAAGCTAGAGGCGGTGTTTTACAGTATTAATGTCATGTCTCCTGGGGGCTATTAATTTTTTGTCCGTAGTGTTAGGTTTCCCATTTTATTCCAATTGAAAATAGTGGCCTTGCTGTTATTGGAGCACCGTTATATCCGAACAAGTGTTTTGAACCGTGCAACAGTTTTGTTTTGTAGTTACAAATACTTCCCAACTGTATCTAAACCCCATGTTTTGCTCTCTTACGCTTCACAAACTTATTCTGCATATATTTCAGCTTTTAAATTTTAAGCTATCCATTTGAAAAGGACCATCGCGATCACTCTAGGAGTCTTCACATCAACGCGTAACCCAAAGAAGTTGTGTGGAATAGGTGCAGATGAATATGCGGAATGTTTCGCTGTAACGGAGAGAGGAACGCTGGAGACTTGGGCTGGCTATACAATCCGCGTTCAAATTGGCTGCCAGTGGCGCCAATTAGCGCAGCGCGCCGCGAGCACGGCTTCCTGTGACGCCTCGGGCGGCTGCTGAGCCGGCGGATTTTCTGACAAGGCCGCCCACACCCCTGCTGCCGTACACCATGTTCGACATTCAACTTCTCCCACATTTCTTTTTCTCGAGACCTAAGGTTCTAGAACTTTTAAGTCGGAATAATATTGTTTTACACGTTTGGTGTTAAATAATAAATACAAATTGCACGTTTTCCATCTTAAAGAGTAAATATCTGTATTTGTAAATAATAATAAATTTCGTTGTGGATATCCAATGGCTACCTAAGAAGCTCCGTTAACCTTAGTTTTAAGTCCCATAAGATTTCATAAACATTTGAACATTTGACCATCGTTGTTACCTTTACAATTAATTAGTGTATTAAGCAACATTTGTACGTAATGTTCCCTGGCAGCACACGTCCAAGCTTCTGAGCTGCTGTATGACAGAGGAATAATAATACGAAACAGCCATCAGAAATTATAAATCTGAATGATTTTCCATTTTATTTTTCTATTGGTGTACGGCGGGCCGGGGTTTATTTCTTCACCTGTCTATTTGTCGTTGTCACTGTGCAAGCTGCAAATTAAAATTCACCTACCTCAGAACGGTGTCTGCTCAGTGTCCTTTCACTCAGCAACGTAGATACTTACAAGATGAGAGAGGATAAAAAAAACACCAACTAATATCTACAATTACTGAGAACGCGCAACTCTAGTTATGAAAGAACTTTCTGTAGAAATACTGTCATCCAATTTCATCGGGCAGTAGGACAGTGGATTGGCTTCTGAAAAATAATTTCCAAAATTTCCAAACAATAAGGTTTATTTTGTCCTTCATAACAAAAGAAAAGGTACTGTTCAGTTCACATTCAAACTATAGGCTATTTTCTTCCAGGTCACGATTCATACACACATTTAACACGCACAGCAACCAGAAATCTGTCCGAACCCGACCCAAATTAAACAACGTTTCCTCAGTCCTCATCACTAATATGAGTTATTACATTCGGTCCTTCTTGCGGATTTCTAAAAAAGAAACTGCTCGCCAAAAAAATGCTTAGTAGTTGAATACTGAAACATGCCATACGGATTCTATGACGGCCAATATTTAACACGTGAATATCTGTCCAACACATTTAGTAAGAACCTCTGAAATTTCGCTAAGCAGTCCTCAATAACAACTGCTATCGACTTAGCTCACCAATAACTGAAACGCTAAGTAATTCTTCATCTTACACATTATTTTTACTGGCACTACTAACATGACTGTCTGCTTTGATAGTTAGCGAGCGACTCTCTTCTTCCAGTCTCACTCCGAGTATAACTAGCAGGTAACGAGTGGGTACCGTCTCAGTTCTGATTGGCTGACCATACTGATGGCCAATCAGAATACTCGCTCATGATCATACTCTCGCCCAAACTGCCCTGCGTCAATCGTTATTCACAGTCGCATTTGCGTCAATGTGACTTACATATATTAAAGTAATGTTTAATAACGAAAACGAAAATACAGTAATTCTGGAAATATTCTTTAGATACAGATTTTACTCCAACTGACTTTCTGGCTGCTCTGTTACAATAGCAATCACACCTAGACATACGTCATCATCAAAGTGGGTAAATCTCCTAGGATCATTTTCCCTCGATGGGCTTGTGTAACTCTTGCACGTTACTTAAGACGGTATATAATGCAATATTGAAATTTGACGAATGTCCCACATATCATTTACTTACAGGCTCACACAACACATAATAAAATAAATATTGATTTTAATAGTTCTTTCTCAAGTTATTCTAGATTTCATAGTATGAAAATTGTGAGGTATTTGAAATTTTTAAATTAAATTTCAATTAAATAATTCTATACCCTGATACTTCAGGTGAGTATTTCAACTGACAACCATAAACAACTCATAAATGTTCCCAGGTGAATTACCTTTCTTAATTGTAGTTTCCCTAAGCATAGACTAAATCTCCGGAAATATGCCCGCTGGGAAGCTGAGATTTTCACACCACCTTTCTGTTAATAGCAAAGTGCATTATATAGATTTTGAAAGCGATTACACAAAAACTACTTTCCTTTATTTAGATTCTTAGGTGGTGAATGTACGCGTTCATTGTAAGAGACATTGAATAGCTTTCCTACGGCAGGCAGTGAGAGATGCACGTGGGTGTCCCTGGTAGGCCGCTGGATGTCAGCCCCCAAAGTTACATGCAGAAAGCTATCCTAAAACAATCGTTCGCTCGGAGCAACTTGCGACGCTACACATCCCCTAAGAACCTAAAATTTCTTTTAATTACATTTTATGGTTCTTACTGCGTCCAAAAGTTGAATCTTTAACTACCACAACAGTGTTAATCAAACTTTGTTTTCCGCAAGTAACCAAATATCTAAACTACATGATAGTGTCATATACAAATGCATCGAATATCAAAAGCCAGGACTGAATAGCATACAGAATTATTATACAAAACAATTTTACGAAAGATTTCCATCTTTTTCTAAAATCACCTTTCTCTCACCAAATTATGCGCTTGAATATTTTTCTCAAAACTGAAGTAGCAAAATATTTACATTGAGCTTTTCTTTCAAAATTGAAATTAAATATTTAATGATTTTACAAATTAGTTAATTAGTAAATTAAAATTTATGCACTGTGGGGAATGTCCATGAAATTTTACTGTACTATGATTTCGACACTGTGGGGCGTGATCAAATATATAATACTCACTATGAATGTCGTTTATAAACTCAAAACACTTTTTTTTCACTAAACTTTAGGGTTCAGCTAACTTCATCAAATACATTGGGTTGCATTATGTTCTCGTCGCTGGGGTACATAATCCAGCTCTCTGTCACAGACTGGGGTGCTCTCTCAGTCTTGTATCGCGTTCTGTACAGTTTATCGTACCTGCAAAATAGAATACGTCTAAGTGTCCATGCTCAATATCTACATCCTAACCTAACACACATATATATTTTAGTCAGAAATTGCTGCTCTCAATTCAAAAGCAAAGAACTCCATGAAAACTTTTTCGAAAACTTTACTGTTCTTTTTAAATTTACTTCTCTCATTTACTAAAGGCTTTTTTCTCAGGAAAAGTCATTTTCTGAAAACATCTATAATATTGTGTACAATAGTTAAATTTAATACTCATCCTCTCAGTAAAAATTGAATTAACTGTTACCCTAAAAAAATCAACAGTCCCCAAAATTGGCACCATCACTGAATTCTTTTTCCAAAATCTGTTTTCATCAATAAGGAAGTTGCTGTTACAAATATTGCTGATTCAAAAATCCACAAATATTTTTCTCTACGAATTTTTCCTTTAGAAATTTTTTACAGTTACTAATTAAGCTCCATAACTTTATATAAAATGAACTATCATACCTCAAGAAAAACACAACATCACTAAATATACTGAGAATTATTTCTGCCACCATCTGCGGCTCTGGAAAACATCATTGTACGTTACAGAAAGAATGTAAATTTATTGAATATACTCTGCAGTTCTGCAACACCTCCTAAATACATTATATAAAAAGAGAGAGCAATTCTATAAAATTACTGAAAATTACTCATGCCCACTTTAATAGTTCCGAAAGAACATCTCACCCACATATTATACATAGAGAATACCAAACTAATGAACAGTCCTTACAAAATTACTGAAAATTATTCTCACCAGCTTCTGTGACTTTAGACACATATTACACAAGGAATACATTATTATTGGCAAAGAATACCAAAAGTCCGTGTAGGAAATTTGAACATAACTCATACCACCTCTGTGGCTCTGTATCTTTCGTATACAGTATTCCAGAAAACTATAGAAAGTCCTTATAGTAAAGTACTGAAACCACTAGCCAGTTACTGTGGCTCTTCATCACACTTTACTGATACTAACTCCAGGCAATTACTGTGGCCATCAAAACACCTCTAACACCATTCACTTACTGTCGTATGTATACAGTTCATACAAAAAAGGTCCCTATCGATAAGCATTAAGCACGACTCATGCCAACTTCTGTGGCTCTAACACCCATATGGTGCAGTACAATCCAGTAAACATACATTATTGGCCATATACACTTAAGTCCACCTCTCTGTGGCTCTCATCTACATCTACATCTACATGCATACTCCGCAATCCACCATATGGTGCGTAGCGGAGGGTACCTCGTACCACAACTAGCATCTTCTCTCCCTGGTCCACTCCGAAACAGAACGAGGGAAAAATGACTGCCCATATGCCTCTGTACGAGCCCTAATCTCTCTTATCTTATCTTTGTGGTCTTTTCGCGAAATATAAGTTGGCAGCAGTAAAATTGTACTGCAGTCAGCCTCAAATGCTGGTTCTCTAAATTTCCTCAGTAGCGATCCACGAAAAGAACGCCTCTTTTCCTCCAGAGACTCCCACCCGAGTTCCTGAAGCATTCCCGTAACACTCGCGTGATGATCAAACCTACCAGTAACAAATCTAGCAGCCTGTCTCTGAATTTCTTCAATGTCCTCCATCAATCCGACCTGATAGAGATCCCAAATGCTCGAGCAGTACTCAAGAATAGGTCGTATTAGTGTTTTATAAGCGGTCTCCTTTACAGATGGACCACATCTTCCCAAAACTCTACCATATAACTGAAGACGACTTCATGTGCTCTCATTTATATTTATGTTAGGTTTGGTCAGTATGTTAGTTCACTATTAGAAAAAATGTGTCAATGTAAGTTTGTACTGTTTGGTTGACCAACCGCTCTGCTAATGACCTACGCCAAGGATAGGAGGGAGGAGCATTGTTGCCTCAGTCGTCTCTTCACTCAACAAGTCTGTAATGAGATGGTATCGTTATGAATCCATACAAGAGCCTGCACAAGAATGAGAAGACCATCTAAGGACGCTGTCAATGGTTTAACCAAGAAACAGTGCTGGAAAGCGGTTCTGCTTCTTCCTCTCGCCAGGGAAGAAAAAAGGGAAGCATTGTTGCCGCAGTGTTCACATCACTCAACAGGTCCATAACCCGTTAGTAGTGCTGAGTGGCAATTCAAGGAATTACGATGGGTAGATAGAAAAGTGTTCCTTCCCCAGTCCCAAAGGAGGGGAAGCAACGACGCATAGATTAAAAAGACAGGTAGGCGACTGGCTTACGAAAACGAAAATTGAAGGAATAAAACGATCAGCTGGGCACTCTGCGGGCGCTAACCGCAACGTGCAAGACACACAGCCCTGGAAGAATATGACAGGATGGAGAATAGGGTGGTAATCCAGTGTAGTTACTACCGTTTTAGACTTCTTTCTAAACGTATCTCTTTAAACCAATAATGTTTCTTAATCCAAATAGTTTATGTGACTTAACATACTCCAGTCAATAGGTATTTGCATGCGGTTTCACTACAAATCTAATAGCTCCTACATACTCGTCTGTAAATTTCTTAACTTCAGCTGTAAGTTTCTTAGATTTTTTCTTAGTCTTTACTAGCACTAGATCACCAATCTGAAAGCTCGTTGGACTAGCTCTCGCATCATGTCTCCTTTTTCTTTCCAACGCCTTTTTTTTCTAATACTGGCACGAGCTGCCTTCTTTTCTTCCATAGCCAATTCTGTAATTTTAGGGAGTTCTACTAAATCAAATAGGATGTTATTAGGTACAATCCCTTCCATTAATTCTACTGGAGCAAAACCTGTGGCTTCGGTTTTATACTATTAATTACTTCCTCAAAGTACCCCAAGTAATTAGCCCATGCTGAGTGCATCTTACGACAGTATGTCATACAGAGACGGCTAAGTTCTTTTATGATTCTTTCACAGTTGTTTCCCTGTGGAAAATAGCCCGAAATTTTTATGCCCTCTATGTTTTTCTCACTTAGACATTCTAAAAACGCTTAGATGCAAACTGTGGACCATTATCTGACAAATTAGCTTTTGGAGGAGGAAGGAGGAGGAAATTAGTGTTTAACGTCCCGTCGACAACGAGGTCATTAGAGACGGAGCACAAGCTCGGATTGGGGAAGGAAATCGGCCGTTCCCTTTCAAAGTAACCATCCCGGCATTTGCCTGAAGTGATATAGGAAAATCACGGAAATCCTAAATCAGGATGGCCGGACGTGGGATTGAACCGTCGTCCTCTCGAATGCGAGTCCAGTGTGCTAACCACTGCGCCACCTCGCTCGGTTTAGCTTTTGGCACACCAATGTTGACAAAATATTTTTTCTCTAATTTACTTACAATTACCTTAGAGTTAGCCTTCTTAAGCGGATAAAATTTCACATATTTAGTAAATCCATCTACCAGTACGAACACACATTCACAACCTCCTCTTGAAACTGGTAGTGGACCGAAAAGATGTATTGCTACTAAATCTAGTTTGTTTTGGGGTTCCACAGAGTACAACTGTCCCTGTATAATACTGTTACTAGCTCGTAACTTTTGACACCTGTCACAATATTCCAGCCTCTTCTGCACTCTGCGCCACATGTTGTCAAATATTACAACTTCACTTAGCTTGGCAATGCATTTTTGTGCTCCATAATGCCCATATTTATTATGTACAAAATCAATTAACAGATTCACATGTTGTTCAGGGAAACAAATACGCCAATCCTCGTTAGTGTTCTTTCTCCTCCTAAAAGGAATGTCTTTGTAAACTTGGGAATAATCTGCTAGCTTTGGAAAGTCGGGGTGACCTGTTCTATTGTCACCAATTTAAGATTATCATCTTTTGTTCTCGTCTAAGGTTCTTACAGATGCATTAAATCGGTCCCTCTTCCTGTAGTTGAAAGACTGCGATCAGTATCTGATCACAATCCTTGTTCGTTACAGGAATCACCCATTGCTCTTTATTTTTTACACTTCAAGATAGCACATCTGCCACCACGTTTTCAGCACCCTTTATATACGGCATCTCATAGTTAAATTGTTGCAAATGCACAGACCACCTCCTGAGTCTACTATGTTTGAGCTGAAACGTATTTAAATAAGTTAGAGCACTATGATCCGTAAAATCAACACTTTGTCTCCTAACAGTTATTGCTCAAACTTTTGCAAACCGAAAATAACCGCTAAAGCTTCCAGTTCAGAGATGCTGTAATTTTTCTCCGCTTGTTGTAACGATCGACTTGCAAATGCGATCGTTTTATGGACCTGTTCCTCACCAACAATCTCAGTCTGGAACAGTTCTACCCCCAGACCGTAACCACAGGCATCTGATCCCAAACAAAAAGGTTTTGAAAAGTCAGGATGATTCGAAATCTGGCTGTTCACTATTGCTTCCTTAAGTTTTTCAAAAGCGGTTTGACATTCCGGGGTCTACTTAGAGCGAACATCTTTCTTCAACAATTCCCTTATACAAGGATCATTAAATAATTGCCCTGCCACAAATTGGCGATAAAATCCAAACAAACCGAACATTCCTTTTAGTTCTTTATGTGCCGTCGGTGCTGCAAAGTCCCTAATAACATTTATTTTACTTGGATCGGGCATAGTTCCTTCCCCGATTACTATATATCCCAGGAATTTATTCTCTTTTTTGACAAATTCTGTCTTATCTAACTTCAATTTCTTCCCTTCCGTTTCATTAGCATTTAACACATTGTCTAACAACAAACAGTGCTCTTTCCAAGTGGGAGTCGAAATCAATACATCGTCCACGTAAACAGTAATTCGCCTCAATAACTGATCGCCTAAAACCTGAGACATTGCCGTGACAAATTCACCAACACTGATGTTCAACCCAAAAGGCACAACATTATACTGGTAACATCGTCCTTCCAACAGGAACGCTGTATACTTTCTGGATTACTTAGCCAGAGGTGGAGTCCAGTATCCACACGTAACATCCATAAAGTAAAAAGTTTAGCCCCTTTAAACTTCTGTAATAATTCTTCAATGCTTTCAGGCCTGTCACTCTCTGGTAAAACAATCTTATTCAACGCCCTAGCGTCTAAAACCAGCCTAATTGAGCCGTCCTTCTCGAGCATTGTCTTTATTAAATCTCGAACGGCTTCCCTATGCACTTCTGGAACGGCAAATGTTTTTTTGAAAAAATGTGCATCTTCTTTCACGGTTAAATAGCATTCGTAATTTCGAACTAATCCAGGCTGATCTGTAAATACCTCACAATGTTTTTTTTTTCAAAATTTGTCTTAAATCGTCCTTTTGTATATCAATTCAGTAAGTTCCTATAGTTTTTTATCTATCCTGATTCTGACATTTTCTAATTCAGAAGGATCTACTTCCTCCCTTTCATCATACTCATTATAACCCTCGATCAATGTAGCCGCCCTGCAGTATAGTATTGTTCTTCGTTTACACTGTCTTTCTCCAATGAAAGGAATAACTACAGGTTTTCTACTTATTTTTATAGTTACATCATTGGACCCAAAATTTACCCATCCTTGATATTTATGCAAGAAGTCGGCACCTACCAACATTTCCACACTGAGTCCAATTATAACTAGAAAATTCTATTTTATGTGTACCCCACTTACAGTTATGGGCAACAGAACTTCTTGTTTAACCACTTTCTTGCCGGCCGCAGTGGTCTAGCGGTTCTAGGCGCGCAGTCCGGAACGGCGCGACTGCTACGGTCGCAGGTTCGAATCCTGCCTCGGGCATGGATGTGTGTGATGTCCTTAGGTTAGTTAGGTTTAAGTAGTTCTAAGTTCTAGGGGACTGATGACCACATCTGTTAAGTCCCATACTGCTCAGAGCCATTTGAACCATTTGAACCACTTTCTTAGATTCTCCAGTAGCTACAATAATGTGTAGACCACTCACTGGCATTACTTGTTTTTTCTTTGGGAGAGCAGTTACAAAATTCTGTGGTACAGAAGACACTTTCGAACCGGTATCAATTAGACAAGGAACTTTTCCTTAAACATCATTACTTCAGTAATCGGTTGTCCTAAACACTTTCTCTTGATTACAGTCTCAGGATCCTCTAACATATCCTGCACCACTTCTCGTCTGACGAATCATACCTCCGTTGTGGAAATCATACTTACATTTACTGGGTCCTCCTTTTGCTTATTATTATTAGTGGCAGCTTCCACAAGTCTGTCCACTACTGAAAACTTAAAATACTCCTCCAACTTCTCACCATAATTTTCCTCTGATCCTGCAACTCCTTCCAAGGTACTGTCAGAAATTTTTGCACCACTTTCTTCTTCCCCTTCCACAGATTCTCCATTCTCACTTTCAGAAATTACTTCAATTAATTTACTCAAAACTTCCACGACCCTTGCTCCCGCATTACTTCCACAATTCATTGGCAGCCTCTCATCTGTTTTGCAGTGCTGATTCACCCCCATTTCCTGAGCTGATGCTTCAAATGGCTCTGAGCACTATGCGACTTAACTTCTGAGGTCATCAGTCGCCTAGAACTTAGAAGTAATTAAACCTAACTAACCTAAGGACATCACACACATCCATGCCCGAGGCAGGATTCGAACCTGCGACCGTAGCGGTCGCTCGGTTCCAGACCGTAGCGCCTAGAACCGCACGGCCACTCCGGCCGTCTCCAGATCTGAATCTTCACTTAAACTTACATGTTCCTTAACATTATGGTCCTTATGACCTTTATTTGCACTGTCTCTATCATATAATGCTATGTTATTTACTGGATATACCTTTAGTTTCTCCGTGTCACTCTCCTCTGCTCTCTTAGTGGCTAAATTATTATTACCAATACGTTGTTTTGTAGGCGCCTTCCTTACAAAGGGTGTCACTAGCGGGTTTAACCTGTAATGTTTCCATCTGCAAGCACCAGCGTCATAGTAGACCTGCCGGGTGTTGTTATTATGCCTAAGATGCCTGTCATCGGGCGGGCACCGCCTCTCTCTTACGTCATCAGCCGACAGCTGACGTCGGTCGTAATACTGCACCAGTTCGTTGAACCTATTCCCATTAGTACCTCCTCGTCCTCTAAAACTACCCCCGTATCCATTACCTCTTTGGACGCTGATTCTGTTTACATTGACTTCAGCTCTATTATCATTCTGTCTGGCAGGAGGCCTATATTCTCTCCTGGCATTTTCTTCTTCCTTTAGAATACTTTCCACCTTTTCAAGATAGTGAATAAATCTGTCAAGATTATCTCTAGGAGCTCTAATTATTTTGTTTCCCTAGTACAATGGCAGCTTATTTTCCATCCCCATAATTATTTGCTCAGTTTCTATTTTTGCATTTAAATATGACAAAATAGTTACCCATATCTGTACAAATCTTTTAATGCCCTCTCTCTTTGGATCATACTTCTCCCCTGACGAAAATTTATTTAAAACCACCATTTGTTTTCTTTTTCCCCGATACTCATGGAAAAAAGCCTGTTTGAACTCCACTGATTGGTCATGTTAATCTGAGGCTAAGTTTCCCCAAACTCTTTCCTCTCCCAAAAAATTTGAAGTAATGAATCCTATCTTTTATCAAATTTAGGCAAAACATCCTCAAAATCACTCCAAAATTCCTTTGGATGAACATTTTTACTAGGATCAAATCTCAAAAATTGGTGATGTGTTACATAGGCAATTTCAGATGATTCTACTTCACCATTAGTTACTATACAGCCAGTATGGTTGTTAACATTTTGCTGTGCTGAGGTTGGTCTACCCTCATGCTCACACAATTGCTCATTAACACTGGTACTGAAATGCTGGATATTAGTTTCTATGTTAGTAATTTTACTAGCCACTTCCATACCCAACTTAGCACACACATCTTTTCCATGTTTAACTCGACTTTGTAATGCAACATGGCTATCCTTGCAGTGTTTTTCTATATTTTGATCCTGTACATGAACTTTATTTAGTTCTGAATTTACTTGCTCTTCCAATTGTTTGCTATCCTCAGCAACTTGCTAGATCTGAACAGTCAATTCATCTTTTACTGTTACACCAACCTGATTACATTCTCGTTTTATCTGATTAAGTTCACATTTCACATTATTACTGAACAAGGTCATATCATTTTTCCAAGTATCCCTCAAATTCGAAATTTTATCTCCCATCCTAGCTACCATTTCCATTGACAAGTTAGTAAACCCCCGATCAACTTCAGTATGTAACTCATTTATTTCAGAATTTAAGGAAGTTTTATGTCACTACCCATTTTATTCATTTTAATGTCGATATTAGACCCCATTTTATTAATTTTGTTGTCAATATCAGAACATAATGAAGATTTTATATCTGAACCCATCTCCCTCATATGGTTGGGAATATTCGCAAACGTATCTGAAACACTATCTTTTGGTTCACAAGCCAATGACATTGGTTCCTGCTTTATTTCTTTTACAGTTACAGGTATATTTTCAACTTTGTCTCCCATCATGGTTTGTTCACTATCAGTCCCACAATTAACGTACAGTGAATCTGGCAAACTACTACTAACATTTGCTTGTGACACATCAAAACTGAAATTAACAATCATGGAATAATTTTCATATTTTAAATTCCCCAGATCTACCCGCAGTCTCTCCTTTACTATCTCCTGATTATTTTCAGCTATTTTGCAAAGTTTCTTGGCGCACACACACACACACACACACACAAAACTCTAAGTGGAACACTACCTACCTTTTTCTTCGTGTTGCTCTCACGGCAAGGTGATACCGTGTGTCCGTACACCACACTCTGCCCACGTCGGTCCAGAATACGGGTCACCGCTTCCGCCACAACTACCAACTGCTCCCACCCATCTGGCTTTACTGCAGTAGCGCGGCGCTTGTCGATCGTCAATTGTTAGCACGTCGCCTGCTACAATGCACCGTGTGTTCTCGCTGCATGGTACACTTCACTAGTAACTTTGCACTAGACGTCTTTGCTGCTGCACTCCAACTACAATTCATTAGTACACGTGCCTATTGTCCTCAAATAATTGTTTTTTTTTCGTGTGTGAACACTTTACGAGACCATTTAAACACTGCTCTTTTTTTATAAAGTTCCTACACACCCGAACTTTAATATTGTTTTGCACCAATTGCGGCGGCTCCGGGTTTAATTTCTCGCCTGTCTATTCGTCGTTGTCACTGTGCAGGCTGAAAATTAAAATTCACCTACCTCAGAACGGCGTCTGCCCAATGTCCTTTCACTCGGCAACGTAGATACTTACAAGATGATGTAAAAGCAGCGTTGATGAAAAACACCACCTAATTTCTACAATTACTGAGAACGCGCAACTCTATTTATGAAAGAAAGTTCTGTAGAAATACTGTCATCCAATTTTATAGGGCAGTACGACAATGGATTGGCTTCTGAAAAATAATGTCCGAAATTTCCACAGAAGAAGGTTTATTTTGTCTCTGATAAGCAAAGAAAAGGTACTGTTCAGTTCACATTCAAACTATAGGCTATTTTCTTCCAGTTCACGATTCATACACACATTTAACACGCACAGCAACCAGAAATCTGTCCGAACCCGACCCAAATTAAACAACGTTTCCTCAGTCCTCATCACTAATATGAGTTATTACATTCGGTCCTTCTTGCGGATTTCTAAAAAAGAAACTGCTCGCCAAAAAAATGCTTAGTAGTTGAATACTGAAACATGCCATACGGATTCTATGACGGCCAATATTTAACACGTGAATATCTGTCCAACACATTTAGTAAGAACCTCTTAAATTTCGCCAAGCCGTCCTCAACAACAACAGGTATCGACTTAGCTCACCAATAACTGAAACACTAAGTAATTCTTCATCTTACACATTATTTTTTCTGGTACTAGTGAAATGACCGTCCGCGTTCAAAGAGAGTGAGCGACTCCCTTCTTCCAGCCTCACTCTCAGGTAACGAGCAGGAACCGTCCTGATTCTGATTGGCTGACAATACTGACAGCCAGTCAGAATACTCGCTCATGATCATACTCGCTCCAAAACTGGTCTGCACCAACCCTTATTCACAGCCGCATTTGCGTCAATCTGATATGCATATATTAAATTAATGTTTAATAAACGAAGACGAAAAGACAGTAGTTCTGGAAATATTCTTTAGATACAGATTTTACTCCAGCTGACTTTCTGGCTGCTCTGTTACAATAGCAATCACACCAAGATATACGTCATCAGCAAAGTGGGTAAATCCCCTGGGATCAGTTTCCCTCGATAGGCTTGTGTAACTCTTGCACGTTACTTAAGACGGTATATAATGCAATATTGAAATTTGCCTCCCCCCATGAACCATGGACCTTGCCGTTGGTGGGGAGGCTTGTGTGCCTCAGCGATACAGATAGCCGTACCGTAGGAGCAACCACAACGGAGGGGTATCTGTTGAGAGGCCAGACAAACGTGTGGTTCCTGAAGAGGGGCAGCAGCCTTTTCAGTAGTTGCAGGGACAACAGTCTGGACGATTCACTGATCTGGCCTTGTAACACTAACCAAAACGGCCTTGCTGTGCTGGTACTGCGAACGGCTGAAAGCAAGGGGAAACTACAGCCGTACTTTTTCCAGAGGGCATGCAGCTTTCCTCTATGGTTAAATAATGATGGCGTCCTCTTGGGTAAAATATTCCGGAGGTAAAATAGTCCCCCATTCGGATCTCCGGGCGGGGTATACTCAGGAGGCTGTCGTTATTAGGAGAAAGAAAACTGGCGTTCTACGGATCGGAACGTGGAATGTCAGATCCCTTAATCGGGCAGGTAGGTTAGAAAATTTAAAAAGGGAAATGGATAGGTTATAGTTAGATATAGTGGGAATTAGCGAAGTTCGGTGGCAGAAGGAATAAGACTTTTGGTCAGCTGAATACAGGGTTATAAATACAAAATCAAATAGGGGTAATGTAGGAGTAGGTTTAATAATGAACAAAAATAGGAGTGCGGGTAAGCTACTAGAAACAGCATAGTCAACGCATTATTGTGGCCAAGATAGACACGAAGCCCACGCCAACTACAGCAGTAGAAGTTTATGTGCCAACTAGCTCTGCAGATGACGAAGATATTGAAGAAATGTATGATGAGATAAAAGAAATTATTCAGGTAGTGAAGGGAGACGAAAATTTAATAGTCATGAGTGACTGGAATTCGGTAGTAGGAAAAGGGAGAGAAGGAAACATAGTAGGTGAATATGGATTGGGGGGAAGAAATAAAAGAGGAAGCCGCCTGGTAGAATTTTGCACAGAGCATAACTTAATCATAGCTAACACCTGGTTCAAGAATCATAAAAGAAGGTTGTATACATGGAAGAAGCCTGGAGATACTGACATGTTTCAAATAATCATGGTAAGACAGAGATTTAGGAACCAGGTTTTAAATTGTAAGATATTTCCAGGGGCAGATGTGTACTCTGACCACAATCTATTGGTTATGAACTGTAGATTAAAACTGAAGAAACTGCGAAAAGGTGGGAATTTAAGGAGATGGGACATGGATAAACTGAAAGAACCAGAGGTTGTACAGAGTTTCAGGGAGAGAATAAGGAACAATTGACAGGAATGGGGGAAAGAAATACAGTAGAAGAAGAATGGCTAGCTTTAAGGGACGGAGTAGTGAAGGCAGCAGAGGATCAAGTAGGTAAAAAGACGAGGGCTAGTAGAAATCCTTGGGTAACAGAAGAAATATTGAATTTAATTTATGAAAGGAGAAAATATAAAAATGCAGTAAATGAGGCAGGCAAAAAGAAATACAAACGTCTGAAAAATGAGATCGACAGGAAGTGCAAAATGGCTAAGCAGGGATGGCTAGAGGACAAATGTAAGGATGTAGAGGCTTGTCTCACTAGGGGCAAGATAGATATTGCCTACAGAAAAATTAAAGAGACCTTTGGAGAAAAGAGATACACTTGTATGGATATCAAGAGCTCAGATGGAAACCCAGTTCTAAGTAAAGAAGGGAAAGCAGAAAGGTGGATGGAGTATATAGAGGGCCTATACAAGGGCGATGTATTTGAGGACAATACTATGGAAATGGAAGAGGCTGTAGATGAAGATGAAATGAGAGATATGATACTGCGTGAAGAGTTTGACAGAGCACTGAAAGATCTGAGTCGAATCAAGGCCCCTGGACTAGACAACATTCCATTAGAACTACTGACAGCCTTGGGAGAGCCAGTCCTGACAAAACTCTGCTATCTGGTGAGCAAGATGTATGAGACCGGCGAAATACCCTCAGACTTCAAGAAGAATATAATAATTCCAATCCGAAAGAAAGCAGGTGTTGACAGACGTGAAAATTACCGAACTATCTGTTTAATAAGTCACAGCTGAAAAATACTAACGCGAATTCTTTACAGACGAATGGAAAAACTAGTTGAAGCCGACCTCGGGGAATATCAGTTTGGATTCCGTAGAAATGTTGGAACACATGAGGCAATACTAACGCTACGGCTTATCTTAGAAGCTAGATTAAGGAAAGGCAAACCTACGTTTCTAGCATCTGTAGACCTACAGAAAGCTTTTGACAATGTTGACTGGAATATTCTCTTTCAAATTCTGAAGGTGGCAGGGGTAAAATGCAGGGAGCGAAATGCTATTTACAATTTGTACAGAAACCAGATGGCAGTTATAAGAGTCGAGGGACATGAAAGGGAAGCAGTGGTTGGGAAGGGAGTGAGACATGGTTGTAGCCTATCCCCGATGTTATTCAATCTGTATATTGAGCAAGCAGTGGAGGAAACAAAAGAAAAATTCGGATTTGGTATTAAAATCCATGGAGAATAAATAAAAACTTAAAGGTTCGCCGATGACATTTCAGTTCTGTCAGACACAGCAAAGGTCTTCGAAGAGTAGTTGAACGGAATGGATAGTGTCTTGAAAGGAGGATATAAGATGAACATCAACAAAAGCAAAACGAAGATAATGGAATGTAGTCGGATTAAATCGGGTGATTCTGAGGGAATTAGATTAGGAAATGAGACACTTAAAGTAGTAAAGGAGTTTTGCTATTTGGGGAGCACAATAACTGATGACGGTCGAAGTAGAGATGATATAAGAAGTAGACTGGCATTGGTAAGGAAATCGTTTCTGATGAAGAGAAATTTGTTAACATCGAATATAGATTTAAGTGTCAGGAAGTCGTTTCTGAAAGTAATTGTTTGGAGTGTAGCCATGTATGGAAGTGAAACATGGGCAATAAATAGTTTGGACAAGAAGAGAATAGAAGCTTTCGAAATGTGGTGCTACAGAAGAATGCTGATGATTAAATGGGTAGATCGCATAACTAATGAGGAGGTATTGAATAGGATTGGGGAGAAGAGGAGTGTGTGGCACAACGTGACTAGAAGAAGTGATCGGTTGGTAGGACATGTTCTGAGGCATCAAGGGATCGCCAATTTGGTATAGGAGGGCAGCGTGGAGGGTAAAAATCGTAGAGGGAGACCAAGAGATGACTATACTAAACAGATTCAGAAGGATGTAGGTTGCAGTAGGTACTGGGAGATGAAGAAGCTTGCACATGATAGAATAGCATGGAGAGCTGCATCAAATCAGTCTCAGGACTGAAGACCACAACAGCCACAACAACTACCTTTCTGTTAATAAGGAAGTGCAGTACACAAATTTTGAAAGCGATTGCACAAAAACTACTATCCTTTATTTAGATTCTTATAGGTGGTGAATGTACGCGTTCAGTAAGAGTTATTGAATAGCTTTCCCACAGCATGCAGTAACAGATGCACGTGATTCTCCTGGGTAGGCCGCTAGATGTCAGCCTCCGAAGTTACATACAGCAAGCTATCCTAAAACAAAAGTTCGGTCGGAAACCTTGGGACGCTACAGGTGTATCTGTAAACCATTTCACATACACACGTTTATTTTACCTAATAACCCTGTTTTGCTACACTTATCTGCACGTTTATGAGAAATGGTCACATGCGAATAAATAGAATTCGGATCGATGGTCAGCCGGGAAGTAATCTGTGAAAAGATTCGTTCCTTGTGACTTTCTGTGCAATTACTCTTCTGAAAAGGTCACTGGTCGAGTTACCACTACACGAAGATAATTTGGTTTGGTTATGTTTTATCCTAGTAAGTTTAAAATGAATTGTATCTTTTAATAATATAGTATGAGTAGATTCGTTTGGAGTTTCATATCCTCTGTAAACGACGGAAAAAGGAGAAACAAAGATAATTGAAATACAGTATTTTCTGTCGCATTGGAATAAATTGAACTAAGGGCTACCTTTACCTCATAATCAGAAATAAACAAGCAGTTACAGTAGCTTCCCAAAATGATTACCTCCGAATTGAGCGCCATCGCACAGGCGCGCGTTAGCGAGCCCGGCTTCAAAGGCGGGTACTAAACATTAGGTTTCATTACTCGTCACATGGACTTCGCAGACTTCCTTTAAGCACAGTCGGTGATAAAAAATTTACTAAAATAAACACTGTACTTTACAATAACGAATAAGTTAGTACCAGGTTGCTATAATTAAACTTTCCTTATTTAACAAGTTATAACACGGAAACTAATTACCGTACGAGTACCAAACTTGGTAGCATTTATGCTCAGAGAATGGGGCGCATAGTTTCCGTGCGTCACAGCGCCACTGTCCAGTTCCAACTGTGGTCACCAAGACCCGTGATCAGTCATTGTGATTCATAGTCTCACACACATGACCAGTGGCAGTGCCTTATTGACGTGTCAACATGAGCTTGGACAGAAGGAGCAGGGCATTATTGGTGAAGCTCTATTATCAAAACAACAGTAATGCTGCAGCTTCACTTCGAGAATATCGCCGGCTGAAAGGATTACGGAAGTATCCTCTTTCTCCACCTGATGTGTGGAGCATCATGAAATTCGAATCAACCGGAGAACTGGGCGTCGCTCCGGGAAGAGGCCGACGACCGGTTGCACCAAGGTGATTGATAAATTCGCTGTTGGTATGGCAGACAACACTGCGCACAATTCCCGATCTTCGCGCAGTGCGCGTGCTGTGTCACGACAGTTGAACAAGCCGTGGTCCACTGTACGGAAAGTGCTTCGAACCGTTCTCAAATGGTATCCGTATAAGATCCATATCGTACAGAAGCTTGCACCACAGGACGCACAACAACGTGTTGACTTCGCTCTCCACTTTCTCACAAGGATTGAAGTGACTTGCCCTGCACCATCCTACTGACAAGGAAGCTTATTGTTCTCTGACAGGTGAGCTGAACATACAGAATTACCGAATGTAGGGATCTTCACGTCCAGTCACTATGCATGAAGTTCCTTTATATGGCGAACGTGTCACCGTATGGTGTGGCTTCATGGCTACGTTCATCATTCGCTCATTCTTTTATGAACGGACTGGCGCTCAAGAACCAAAGACGTGCAGTGTGACTGGCCAGCGTTACTTAAGTATGCTTCGTCAGCATGTCATACCCGCTTTACGGGAGAGAGACGGATTGAACAGAGCAGTTTTCATGCCAGATGGGGCCCCACGGCACATCGCTCGTGAAGTTGAGCTGCTTCTCCGAAACACATTTGGAAACGATCGAATTATCAGCCTGTCGTTTCCAGATGCTTGGCCCACACGATCACCTGATCTCGCTCCCTGTGATTTCTGGTGGTGAGGCTACCTGAAAGAGAGGGTTTCTCAGGGGAAAATTCAGACTTGTGCAGACCTGATGCGCATAATATCAAGAGCGGTAGCCAGCATACCTACGGACATCCTTCGTTCTGCTGTGCAGAATGCAATCCTGCGCTCTCAGACTCTTCTGGAGACCGATGGGCTCCATATTGAGCCCCTTTTGTAGCAGTAATGGTACCAGTATGTAATGATATGATGTGAGGTAGCAGCATATTAAAAATGTTTCCACTGAATTGATTCTGCATTATTTCTCTTCCCCGTGTCCTTGACATTAATGCTACCAAGTTTGATCCTCGTACGGTGATTATTTTCCGAGTTATAGTATGTTAAATAGAGAAAGTTTAATTATAACCACCCGGTATATAAATTATTCATACCAAGTTATGAATGAAGACTCGAGGGTAGAATAGCTAGGATGTACGTACAGCTCATTTCACCAAGTAAGCTTCGGGTAAAGAGAAGGAACCTACACTGAGCCGGAACCCTTAGCGCCAATATTTAACACATCCCCAGCATATTTGGGGAAGCCTTTACTGCAACGGATGAGTGACATAGTGACAGGGTATGCCTGTTTCAAGCTATATCTAAAGCGCCGCTTAATACCACATAGCTTCACTTGAATAACATAGTACTTAATGTCTCAAAATGCACAATAATTACGAGCCCTGAACACACGCATGTCCTCTTTACTTTTTATACCACAAATTTTCTAATTCCCTACTTATTATTATCTTCAACAATTCTCAGCATATTGTACTTCTTAACCTGTTTTGCAGACACACATGATTTAATTTTCGGAGTGCCGGACATCCCAAAACATAAACGTAAAGTAATCAGTTTCACTTCCAGTGTGTAAATACAAGTGGCTATGCTATTGAGGACAGCATTACATATTATGTAAAAGTACAGGAGGATGAGACGAGATAGTAAGGACAGTTTTCACAATTTTCAGGATTTTACGAAAAAATGGAATCGATAGTCTCTGTTTTATTTGTACAGTAAAAAACGTTTTAATTGAAAAGAAAGGAGCAGCACCAGGAAGAAAAACCATTTTTATAAAGTGATGGGAACCTCCAAGTTTCAGCTCATTGACAAGCTTATTAAAATCGGATTCAGATGCAGATATTTGAATAACATGAGATCATACACGACATTTGAGACTATTCCTGTTTTTATTTGAACTGGTGAAGAGAACGCTTTCTTCTGCAGTTATGTAGTGATGCTGATACCAGAATTTTAAACGCTTTTTTAGTTAAGTTAGGATTACCAGCAAGTAAAGAATCTCAAAATTAGCGACATTTTCCTCCTTGAACGTCTCACAGCTCCGTCAGTAGATAATTCTATCAAATTCTCCTGCTCAGCGGAATCACCACGTGCATTTCACCAACGTCGTTAGAAAACAGACCCATAATAAAACTTTTAGAACTGTCAGGATCTACAGAATCCTTACACGAATTTCCCTCAAAACATGGAAAGACGATCTGCAGTTTGTCGTGGAATCAGAACCATGTGTCGAGCCTGGAGATTTTAACTTTACCTGACTGTGAGGTGAAATCTATGTTAAAGGCAGACGCAAGCCTGTAGTTCGACCCCACGAGTTTCGATTTTCAGGCGCGCCCTTTATCGTAAGACCCTACACTTTCTCTACAGGACACATACATACGTCACTGAAGATTATTCACAGTTCATGCCATGAAAGACAGTTGTTGAAATTTTCTAAGCCACTTCTCACCAGAAAACTGGCTTCTACCTTCAAATATAAGAGTAATAAATATTCCGTATGCAATATCTTCTGTGGACAAAACTACAATTTTCCACGATCCTGCAAATGAAACTAATCGTATCAACAATTGATTCTAAGTGGTTGTTCCACTCCATATCGCTACACATTGCTGACGTGCTTGGCTAGTAGTGGCTGGTTCAAATGGCTCTGAGCACTATGGGACTTAACATCTTAGGTCATCAGTCCCCTAGAACTTAGAACCACTTAAACCTAACTAACCTAAGGACATCACACAACACCCAGCCATCACGAGGCAGAGAAAATCCCTGACCCCGCCGGGAATCGAACCCGGGAACCCGGGCGTGGGAAGCGAGAACGCTACCGCACGACCACGAGATGCGGGCAGGCTAGTAGTGACTCATTAAATCTAGAGTCAAAGGACACCACAGTCTTAGGTCTCGTGGATTTATCAAATTTCTTTTTCTCTGCATTAAGAATTAGCTGCCTATCTCTGCACAGGTCGATATTTTACCGACATCTGAGTGCTACTGTAACCTTAACTGAATAGATCAGTGCCTTAAATACTTTAATCACTTGCGAAAAAAATGATGCTGTAGGTAATACTGTCCACAACTCACACATACCATTAAGAGCAGCTGTCCTATTAGACTCCCCTGGGGTACGTCGAAAGTTACTTCCGTGTCTGTATATGACTACACATCGCGGACAACATGCTGCGTTCTGCCTATCAGTAAGTTTCCGAGCCAGCCATAAACATGGTTAGATATCCAGGAAACCTATATAATTTTGAAAACACTGAAGTGATACTGATTCAAAAGCTTTTCTTATGCCTCGACACACCGAATCAGCTTGGTGTCCTTTATCCATGACACTGAGTATGCTGAGTATATCGTGTGTGAAGGGCGCAAGATGGGTTTCATGTTACCATCAAAGTTTCGGGAAATCATGCTAATTTCCATGTATATAATTCCGGCCATATATAAACTACTTTATTTTTCGTGCACGAGATAATTGTTAGATGTTTACAATAATATTCCTCTTTTAGTTAATGATCCTACGCTTATTGTTATCTGTTAACGTCTGAAATAGGAGATGTAAAGCACTACCTTGGAATCAGTCGAGTGGTGGATGTGTAGAGAAGAGAAAAACGGAAAACTACTTGTCGCTTGATAACAATTCAGTAGCGGACCAGGAACTGAAGTAGTTAACGATGTAAGTCTAATAGCAGGCCTGAATATCAGTCACAGCAACATTAAAGTTATGTATATACAAAACATCGAAAACATGGTATGAATTAACAATGACGTTATAGAATCAGTGGATGAAATTTTATATTCAATATGCCGCCACAGCAGCTGCTACTGGGAGATGTTAAGCCTGAGTCCCTCGGTATCGTATTGCCTCCACACACTGCCATACAATGCAATGGACTAATGCACTCCCGTAGAAGCCTATCTATCAATGTTCCATTTGTCTCTCTCTCATAAATCACAACCAGGGAAGAAACCTCGAGAATATTGTTAATGCAAGAGGAGAAAATGATTTTAGAAGCGAATCAGAAACTACAATTTTGCTTGGCCTGTGTCCTTACGGATGACTCGACTATTGGAAACAGACACTGGATATTCATGCAACGGAGTATTTAGCCCTGCCACTTCTCAAGAGCATAAACAATGACACTAGGTGCCTACCGTCGCAGGGAATTTTTTTTCCTTTATTGAGTTTCGATTCCCCCAGAAGGAGGCGGGCTGGCAGCAGCTTAATATGCCACTTTTCAGCCTACAGACTTTGTTGGAAAAAGAGGAAGATAATAAATAATAAAAACAGGCGATAAAATCGGAGACTTAAAGGAGTAACATGGCGAAAAACCGTGGAACTTAAAACACAGAACAAAGGGTGATGATGCTAATAAAATACGTATGAAGCAGAGAGATAAAATAATAGACAATTAAAAAACACGGCGACAGTCTGGTTTCTGTTCGCAAAAGACATAAAATTCACACCCAGCGACCGAATGGTGTCTGTTCGCAACACTTTGGAAAGACGAACAACACTGAACACTCACTTGATAATTCCACTAAAAAATTACCACAAATATGATATAACACAGCTGAGGGCTGATGGGGGGGGGGGGGGAACCTGGACAGATGACGGGAAAGGAAAGGGGGAAGGAGAGGAAAAAAATCGAAGTGGAGGGAAGGGGGAAAGGAGCCAATGGATGACGGGTTCCCATAAGAAGGGGGGTGGGTGCTGGACAGATGCGACAGGGAGTGGGGAAGGAAGAGGAGAGGAAATACGAAAGGACTCCGGGGGGGGGAGGTGAGAAGGGAGGTAGGGAGAATTTAGGTGGGGAGAAAAGAGGAGGGAAGTGGGGGGATGAGGGAGCCCAGGGAAAAGGATGGAGGAAAGGAGGGGGTGTGAGGATCAGAGTTGGTAGGAGGGATAAGTGGAGGGAGAGGGGGCATCATCCTGGAGGGGGACTTGATGGAAGCCACGTTGGGAAAGGAGATGAAGGGTGTAGAGATGGAGGGTAGGGGGGACACAACAGTGAAGGCGTGGCAGGGGGCTGGAACGGGAGAGGAGAGGAGCAACCAGGGGATGAGGGGGAAAAAGGCGGCGAGACGTGTAGAGTATGTGGACATGTTCGAAGAATAGGAAAAGATGGGGGAAAGGAATGATGTCATAGAGGATCCGCGAGGGGGACGGGAGGCGTACATGGAAGGCGAGGTGGAGTGCATGATGGTCAAGGATCCGGGGACTTATAGAATTTGGGGGCGGCAGATATCCAGGTGGGACAGGCATAACAGGATGGGACGGATTAAGGATTTGTAGGTGTGGAGGATGGTAGATGGGTGCAACCCCCATGTCCAGCCACAGAGGAGTTTGAGGAGTCGGAGGCAGTTGTGGGCTTTGGATTGGATGGAACGGAGATGAGAGATCTAGGTGAGGTGACGGTCAATGGTGGGGCCAAGGTAGGTGAGGGTAGGGGAGAGGCGGACAGGATGGGCGCAGACGGTAAGGGAGAAATCCAGGAGCTGGAAGGAGCGAGTGGTACAACCTACGATGATTGCCTGGGTCTTAGAAGGATTGATTTTCAGGAGCCACTGGTTGCACTATGTGGCATAAAGGTCAAGGTGATTCTGGAGAAGGTGTTGGGAGCGTTGGAGGGTAGGAGCGAGGGCGAGGAATGCGGTGTCATCGGCATACTGCAAGTGGTGTGTAGTGTACTGGAGGGGGGGGGGGGTTGGGGCATATCTGCCGTGTACAGGAGGTAGAGGAGAGAGGAGAGGATAGAGCCCTGGGGCACACCTGCAGAGGGGTAGAAGGTGTAGGAATTGGCATTATGGATGTTAACATAGGAGGGGCGGTGGGAGAGGAAGGAGGCCATCAGACGGATGTAGTTGACAGGAAGGGCGTGGGTTTGGAGTTTAAACAGGAGACCGGGATGCCAGACATGGTCATAGTCCTTTTCGAGATCGAGGGAGACAAAAATGGCGGAGCGATGGGAGTTGAGCTGGAGGGAGAGGAGATGAGATGAGTGAGGCGTAGGAGTTACTCATCGGCAGAGAAGGAAGGTCAAAAGCCACATTGGGTGTCAGGGAGGAGGTGGTTTCGGTGGAGGTGGTATTGGATGCACCGGATAAGGATGGATTCCAAGAGCTTGTTGAACACTAATGTGGTAGGACGATATGAAGAGGCATCAGATGGAGGCTTGTTGGGTTTGGAGAACATCAGGATATGGGAGATTTTCCACAGGTCGGGGTGGAAGCCGGTGGCAAAGATGACATTGTAGAGGGTGGCAAGGACTGAAAGGTAGGAGGGAGGGCAGTGTTTGAGGTGTTGGTAGGTAACGCGGTCGCGGCCGGGAGTCGTGTTGCGTTTAGTGCGGAGTGTGAGGCTGATGTCCTGTGTAGTGACGGGAGTGTTAAGTTCAGATGGTGGTGTGTGGCCCAAGTACTGGAAGCCAGGAGCAAGGGGAGGAACAGAGGTATTCGTACAGTCGATGACGTCAGGGAAGAGGGAATAATCAAACTGGGGATCATCTGGTATGGAAAAAACATCGGAGAGGTGAGAGGCAAAGTGATTGGCCTTACTGAGGTTGTCAGGAAAGGGACAGTCATCAAGGAGGAGAGGGTACTGGGGGGTGGAGCGGTTCCCAGTAAGGCGGTGGAAAGCAGACCAATACTTTGAAGAGTTTATTGGAAGCGTGGTGTTGAGTTGTGTACATGTCCGGCGCCAGGTGCGGCGTTTCTTCGCAGTAAGTAGGTTGCAGATGTGTCGTTGTAATTGCCGGTGGCGGGTAAGTGTGTCCTGGTTACGAGTGCGGAGGAAAGAGCGGTAGAGACTGCGGGACTCTCGAAGGAAAAGGTCGGCCTGTGGAGACAGGGCGGGGCAGTGAGGGTATATGGCTTTGGTGGGTATATGGGTGGCGACGGCGTCAGACAAGGTCTGGTGCAGGAAGGCAACAGTGCGAGAGATGTCATCAGAAGACTGGAGGGTAAGGTCGTAGCCTTCAACCTGGGTGTGAATGGAGTCCCGGTAGGCATCCCAGTTCGTGTGGGAGTAATCATGGACAAGCTTATGAGGGATGTCGCGGTGAGGAGTGGGGTGGGAATGGCGAACATTAGAGATATTGAGGAGAACAGGAGCATGGTCACTGCCAATGAGGTCAAGGACATCTGTGGTGATGCGCCCAAGGAGGTTGGGAGAGGCTAGGACCACATCAGGAGTGGTGTTGGATTCCGGTTTGGTGTGCTGGGGGAGGGGTACCAGATCTCCCTGGAGGGTGGTGATAAACCTATGCCACCTTAGGAGGTCGGCAGGATAACGGCTGTGGATATTGAGGTCGGTGGCAATCACATAGGTGGAGAAGATGTGGTCAATGTGGGCCGGGAAATCATATGGGATGGGGGTGCGAGGGCAGACATAAATGGTGGCACAGGTGACGGTAAGGGTGGGGAAGAAGAGGCTGAGGGTGAGATGCTCGGCAGGATTGTTAATGAGAGGTTGGGGCCAGACAGGGAGGTGCTTGAGGTGGCCTATAGCAGCTCTGCCACACGCCAGAGGGTACGGGTTATCGGTGCGGTGAAGGATGTAAGGAGCTGTGGAGATGGATATATGGGGTTGAAGGAAGGTTTCATTTAGGTCGAAGGTATCCACGTGGTGCTGATGGAGGGTGTGGAGGAAGAGGAGTTTGTGGGTGGGCAGGGAGCGAATATTGTGGTACAGGATACTGTAGTGTTGTTGTACCATGGGAGAGGAGAGTTAGATGAGGGTGGTGAGGGTGGTGAAGGTGAAGTGGGTCTGGTTGTGGGAGTAGGTGGCATAGGTGGTAAGATGGAAGATAGAACGTGCAGCGAGGGCGAATTGGAAAAGGGTGTGGGAGCACTGGAACGGGTGGATGGTTTGGAGAACAATGGTGATAAAACGGATGATGTCTTCTGCAGTAGGCGGATAGGATCATCAACAGTACGGACAGGGACGGTGAGCTCAGGGGCGACTGGACGAGGTTTCGCTTTACACTTCGAGGAGTAGGTAGGATGTGGTTCATTACAGGTGTTGCAGGAGGGGGGAGAGGTGAGTTTCATCTACATCTACATCCATACTCCGCAAGCCACCTGACGGTGTGTGGCGGAGGGTACCTTGAGTACCTCTATCGGTTCTCCCTACTATTCCAGTCTCGTATTGTTCGTGGAAAGAAGGATTGTCGGTATGCCTCTGTGTGGGCTCTAATCTCTCTGATTTTATCCTCATGGTCTCTTTCGCGAGATATACGTAGGAGGGAGCAATATACTGCTTGACTCCTTGGTGAAGGTATGTTCTCGAAACTTCAACAAAAGCCCGTACCGAGCTACTGAGCGTCTCTACTGCAGAGTCTTCCACTGGAGTTTATGTATCATCTCCGTAACGCTTTAGCGCTTACTAAATGATCCTGTAACGAGGCGCGCTGCTCTCCGTTGGATCTTCTCTATCTCTTCTATCAACCCTATCTGGTCCGGATCCCACACGGCTGAGCAGTATTCAAGCAGTGGGCGAACAAGCGTACTGTAACCTACTTCCTTTGTTTTCGGATTGCATTTCCTTAGGATTCTTCCAATGAATCTCTGTCTGGCATCTGCTTTACCGACGATCAACTTTATATGATCATTCCATTTTAAATCACTCCTAATGCGTATTACCAGATAATTTATGGAATTAACTGCTTTCCGTTGCTGACGTACTATATTGCAGCTGAATGATAAGGGATCTTTCTTTCTATGTATTCGCAGCACATTACACTTGTCTACATTGAGATTCAATTGCCATTCCCTGCACCATGTGTCAATTCGCTGCAGATCCTTCTGCATTTCAGTACAATTTTCCATTGTTACAACCTCTCGATATACCACAGCATCATCTGCAAAAAGCCTCAGTGAACTTCCGATGTCATCCACAAGGTCATTTCTGTATATTGTGAACAGCAACGGTCCTGCGACACTCCCCTGCGGCACACCTGAAATCACTCTTACTTCGGGAGACTTCTCTCCATTGAGAATGACATGCTGCATTCTGTTATGTAGGAACTCTTCAATCCAATCACACAATTGGTCTGATAGTCCATGTGCTCTTACTTTGTTCATTAAACGACTGTGGGGAACTGTATCGAACGCCTTGCGGAAGTCAAGAAACACGGCATCTACCTGGGAACCTGTGTCTATGGCCCTCTGAGTCTCGTGGACGAATTGCGCGAGCTGGGTTTCACACGATCGTCTTTTTCGAAACCCATGCTGATTCCTACAGAGTAGTTTTCTAGTCTCAAGAAAAGTCATTATACTCGAACATAATACGTGTTCCAAAATTCTACAACTGATAGACGTTAGAGATATAGGTCTATAGTTCTGCACATCTGTTCGACGTCCCTTCTTGAAAACGGGGATGACCTGTGCCCTTTTCCAATCCTTTGGAACGCTACGCTCTTCTAGATTCCTACGGTACACCGCTGCAAGAAGGAGGGCAAGTTCCTTCATGTACTCTGTGTAAAATCGAACTGGTATCCCATCAGGTCCAGTGGCCTTTCCTCTTTTGAGCAATTTTAATTGTTTCTCTATCCCTCTGTCGTGTATTTCGATATGTACCATTTTGTCATCTGTGCGACAATCTAGAGAACGAACTACAGTGCAGTCTTCCTCTGTGAAACAGCTTTGGAAAAAGACATTTAGTATTTCGGCCTTTAGTCTGTCATCTTCTGTTTCAGTACCATTTTGGTCACAAAGTGTCTGGACATTTTGTGTAGATCCACCTACCGCTTTTACATAAGACCAAAATTTCTTAGGATTTTCTGCCAAGTCAGTACATAGAACTTTACTTTCGAATTAATTGAACGCCTCATCGCGTAATTTTTGTTTGTCTGCAAGGCTTTGGCTATATTTGCGTTTGCTTTGAAGTTCCCTTTGCTTCCGCATCAGTTTTCTAACTGGCAGTTCTCGAGGAAGTGGGAGGCTTTGCAGTGGGGACAAGTAGGGAGGGGGTTCTTGCAGGCAGAGGTAACATGGTCACTGTACACGAGGCAGCGTTGGCAGCGCTAGGATTGGACTGGGGAGCGGGAGGGGTCCACCTTATGACGGCGATTGTAGATGAGGGCTCCCTCGGTGAGGAGGCGGTCAATGGAGGAGGAGGATTCGGTGAATATCGGCATTAGATATGTCAGCCCGGCATCACTAAAGATGCGACGGGCCGAGCGGATTTCGATGTCTGGCCATGAGTCGAGTTCCGCCAGCACCTCAGCCTCCTTCACCACGGGTGACGCAGACGGAGGGGGCGTGGGTGGCACAGAGACTGTGGAACGGCGAGCCGAAATCCGTGGCGGCTCGGAGCCTGTCGGAGGTGGTGCAGGGAGTGGCGGAAAATCTGCAGATGTCGATGGCAGGGGAGGGAGAATTGGGGGTAGTTACAGCCGAAAACGGCGCAGGAGTGGGGTGGACAGGGAGGGAAGGAAGGACGGGAATGGGGGTGGAGGATGAGCTCCATGTGCTGGTGGTTGGAGCAGCGAAGGGAGAGGTGAAAATGATAGTGGTGGTGGGTTGGGACATGGTGGCGGCGCGCGAAAGGGGGGTGAAGACGGCGGCGGCGGCGAGCACCGGCAGGCGGCGAGGACCAGACGGCTGGCAGTAGTGACGGCGTGCAGTGAGGGAATCCAACCCTCGGACGGGTCGCAGGGAACCGTCAGCGAACATGTTGTCTCAAACGGAAGTTCTTCCCATGACGAGATCTACCATCCCCAAATGTTAGATTCAAAGATTGTAGAACACCTTTAACGAAAATCTACAAAGAACGAAACTCTCTAGCTTGAAGGGGAAAGCCAGATGGCGCTATGGTTGGCCCGCTAGATGACGCTGCCATAGGTCAAACGGATATCAACTGCGTTTTTTAAAATAGGAACCCCTATTTTTTATTACATATTCGTGTAGTGTATGAATGTTTTAGTTAGACCATTTTTCTCGCTTTGTGGTAGATGGCACTGTAATAGTCACAAACGTATAAGTACGTGGTATCACGTAACATTCTGCCAGTGCGGAAGGTATTTGCTTCGTGATACATTACCCGTGTTAAAATCGACCGTTTACTAATTGCGGATAAGGTCAATATCGTGTTGATGGATGGCTATTGTGATCAAAATGCCCAACGGGCGTGTGCTATGTGTGCTGCTCGGTATCCTGGGTGACATCATCCAAGTGTCGGGACAGTTCGCCGGATAGTTACGCCATTTAAGGAAACAGGAAGTGTTCAGCCACGTGTGAAACGTCAACCGCGACCTGCAACAAATGATGATGCCCCAGCAGGTGTTTCAGCTGCTGTCGCGGCTAATCCGCACATCAGTAGCAGACAGATTGTGCGAGAATCGGGAATCTCAAAAACGTCGGTGTTGAGAATGCTACATCAACATCGATTACACCCGTACCATATTTCTATGCACCAGGAATTGCATGGCGACGACTTCGAACGTCGTGTACAGTTCTGCCACTGGACACAAGAGAAATTTCGGGGCGATGACAGATTTTTTGCACGCGTTCTATTTAGCGACGAAGTGTCATTCACCAACAGCGGTAACGTAAACAGGCATAACATGCACTATTGGGCAACGGAAAATCCACGATGGCTGCGACAAGTGGAACATCAGCGACCTTGGCGGGTTAATGTATGGTGCGGCATTATGGGAGGAAGGATAATTGGCCCCCATTTTATCGATGGCAATCTAAATGGTGCTATGTATGCTGATTTCCTACGTAATGTTCTACCGATGTCACTACAAGATGTTTCACTGCATGACAGAATGGCGATGCACTTCCAGCATGATGGATGTCCGGCACATAGCTCACGTGCGGTTGAAGCGGTATTGAATAGCATATTTCATGACAGGTGGATTGGTCGTCGAAGCACCATACCATGGACGCACGTTCACCGAATCTGACGTCCCCGGATTTCTTTCTGTGGGGAAAGTTGAAGGATACTTGCTATCGTGATCCACCGACAACGGATGACAACATGCGTCAGCGCATTGTCAATGCATGTGCTAACGTTACGGAAGGCGAACTACTCGCTGTTGAAAGGGATGTTGTTACACGTACTGCGAAATGAATTGAGGTTGGCGGACATCGTTTTGAGCATTTATTGCATTAATGTGGTATTTATAGGTAATCACGCTGTGACAGCATGCGTTATCAGAAATGATAAGTTCACAAAGGTACATGTATCACATTGGAACAACCGAAATAAAATGTTCAAACGTACCTACGTTCTCTATTTTAATTTTGAAAAACTACCTGTTACCAACTGTTCGTCTAAAATTGTGAGCCATATGTTTAAGACTATTACAGCGCCATCTATCATAAAGCGAAAAAAGTGGTCCAACTAAAACATTCATATTTCTTTACGTACTACACGAATGCGTAATAAAGAATGGGGGTTCCTATTTAACAAAAAAACGCAGTTGATATCCGTTTGACCTATGGCAGCGCCATCTAGCAGGCCAACCATAGCGCCATCTGGTTTCCCCCTTCAAGCTAGACAAGTTTCGTTGTTTGTAGTTTTTTCGTTTGACGCTTATTTCCTGAGATATTTGGCCCAGTCACGGTCAATGGACCGCCCTGTATACATACATATAAAACACACACACACACACACACACACACACACACACACACACACACAGAGAGAGAGAGAGAGAGAGAGAGAGAGAGAGAGAGAGAGAGAGATGTGAGGGTGGGGGGGATAGTATAATGTATACAGAAATTCTTCTAGGGAGTAGAGCTGTTAAGCAGATACTGTTTCAGCTTTTGTTTGAAGTTAAATCTTGCATACGTTACATTACTGCAGTCATCACATGTAAGTTTAAGTGGTCAAAGACTTTACAGATTTGTGCCTTACGTGTTTCTGTGCTGTACTGAGGCTAAGTAATGGATGGTGAGGGTCATTTGCCCTAGTATTATATTTATGAAGCTTACTCCTGTTTTGTTAGTAACGAATTTCCTTAGAGAGTAAACTGTCGGACTGTGAATCTGTTGTCAGTTTGACAAACAGTGTAAATAGCCGCCTACAAAAACTTCCATACTGGACACATCATATGCGGGTCCTTCGGTAAAGGTGGGAACTATGCTAAACGATCCAAGGGCAGGAAGTTGGATCCAACTCATATGGGAACAACACTGAAGTAAAGATTTTTGTGAATTAAAATAGATCGTAGTCTTTAATTTCCTATTCAGAATTTCACTCGTCACTATCGACTTGGTTTTTGTAAGGGATGCAACTCTTTGTGTTTACCACTGTATGATGAATAGAAGACAGCCAGTTGTGGTTATCTGCTCATTTACGCTCCGGCAGAGGCGGCAGCTGCGAGACTGCGCTATCAGTCCGCTATTGTGACGAGGCGGCAAGCTGCCACAACAGCCTCTCTGCTGCCAGTCTTGGAGCCGCGAGGTGCATCTACTTGCGTACTCGGAAAGCCATTGTACAGTGCACGACGGAGAGCGCTTCATTCCATTGTCAGTCAACTCCTTTACAGTTCCAGTCACCAATGAGCAGGTGACAAGCAAAGACAAACATGAGAAAAATAAAACAAAAAATAGAAGAGAGATGCAATGGAACTGAACGTATAGGAAAAGCAGGATCTAAATACATCACGCAAATTGGGTGAAGTCGACATGTTCCGTGATTTGACCCTGTGAAAATACACGGATAAGTGCTAACACTAACCTGTCCACATACACACTTCGTCCAAAGAAGAACTAGTCCGTTACAGCCAATAGAAGACGCTGATTCCAGTCACTTGATTTCCATCGCAGTCACTGGCGACGTTCGCGCGCAGAGCAGCTATCATCTGTTTGTGCTTCTTTACTCCCTAGTAATAATTTTGGATGGTACTAATATTGATAGCCAGCCTCTGTGGCCGAGCGGTTCTAGGCACTTCAGTCCGGAACCGCCCTGTTGTCACGGTCGCAGGTTCGAACCCTGCCTCCAGCATGGATGTGTGTGATGTCTTTAGGTTAGTTAATTTCAAGTATTTCTAAGTCTAGGGGACTGATGACCTCAGATGTTAAGTCCCATAGTGCTTAGAGCCATTTGAACCATTTCTTAATAATATTGATAAGTATTATTTGGGGGACGTAGTCACTTATCTGCTGAACGCATTTTCGATAGCATAGAGACTTGTACGAAAAAAGCATGCAATTGTAACAAGAGGAATATGTCGAGATCTACCAGTCAGTGAGTGAAACAAAAACCTTGATGAAGATTGGAGAATGATAGAAATACAATCCCTCCGAAAGACCTTCGAAATTTAGCTCAAATAAAAGAACTGAAACAAATTTTCATATACAAGTACGAAGCTGTGGGAAATACTCCTATCGATATAGAAGCAGCTGCATTATAAAGCTGCCAGCAAGATGTAAAAGAGCGGAAGTCTCTTTAGAAATGCTGATGCACCGTTACGAATCTCTTTCCTTGACGAAGAGCTGAAGTACTCCTCAGCCACCTAATCTCAGATGACAAGACAAAATATGTTGATGGTTTGCTGTAAACTATTTTCGGTGAACACTGCCAAAATCAAGAGGACTTTAATTGGTATACATCCATCATTGACGATATGCCCATGTTGTTAAACACAGAGGTAGAGAAAATTGCTTGTGCCTTTTTAGAAGGTGTTTCTGATTTACAGTATATTTTGTTATGCAGATTTGAAATATTTTAAATAATTTTGAAACAGCAATGAAGTCAGAACTTTCGGTGAAACACTGAATACCAATGTTACAATTCCAAATTCATAATTTTTTTTTCTGTTGTATCACGTACTAAATTTTTACGAATACGCAATATGATAAGGTACCGCAAACATGACATAATAAGATGTAAGTTATTTAAAAAAAAAAAAAAAAAAACAAGATATTTGCTATGGAAAATCACTGAAAGCCGACCATGTCCAAATGGTTCATGCAAATTAGACCATGACCATATTTAAATGTACTTTTTAAAGGAATATTTTCGTCGTAAATTTTATTTACATCTATGAACTGCCTTTTGGCCCAAGAGTAAAGGCGTTTGCATTTTCGTATGTTTTTTTGTTCATATGCATGCTTAAAGTAAGTTTTATGTGGATTGTGAAAAATTACATTTGTTGGACATGTTCGACTTTTCATGTCATCTTCTCAAATTGACAGAGGGATAAATGACTATCTGTATACCTCTGGCACAAGAACGAATCGCCCTGCTTTTGGCGTTAGACTTTTTATGCAAAATGAACATTGGCGTCAATAGAATAGTTCCACAGTCTGTCTTAAGGGCTAGTGCTCTGAAATTCGTCAACAGTGGTTTTGTTCGTTATAAAATAACATTTGCTACTGCCAGTTACGATTTTCTTTTACTCATTTCCTGCGTGACACGTTTCGGGAAATAATTACCTTATGCAGGTGCATTTTTCGTGTGGTATAGCGTTTATGCGTGATGTTTGTGATATGTGAGCTGCTGCTTATTTCCGGCTCTTTTACTGTAATATACAAGTAGAAACGTACACAAATCAGTAATTAATCATCCATACTTCTCTGTAGATATGGCGAATTTTGAAATAAAGTTTATGTACGAAAATCCGCAAGTAAAATTTATTTCCATAATCACCATTATCTATAGAGTAAGTCTGTTGTTAGTTAGAAAATTACCTATAAATGCTTTAATACAAGATAAACGCACTTTTGAATGGGAATCATTTGCGAGTTGTGCAGGAAATTAATAAGCAAAATTTTGTTATTTGTTTAAGCTGATCTGTTTACAGTCTCAGGTTTCCACCAATAATTTTAATCGTTAAAATAAAATTCCTAAACAGTATTTCGCGACAAGACCGTCTTCTTCACTGAAAGGATTCACGTTTAATCTAATGGAACATTTCCGTAACACTCATTCCTGTTCAATGTCTTCCTTTCATTCGACCTTGTGGGGAACCAAACATTCGAGCAGTCCTCAAGCCTTATGTACACGGTCTCTCTTATCCGTGGGCTGCACTTCACTGAACGGGCCATTCGCCTCACCTACAACTGACCTTATACGCTCGTTCCATTTCATGTCTTTTCGCTACGCTACACATTGATATTTATTCAACTGAGTCAAGCAGCATACCATTACTGTTTTACTAGAACATATCATGAGTTTTTCTTATCCATTTACTTACATTTATCTGTATTTATCCCTTTATCGGTGTCGATAGTCGCATGATGTGGCGTCACGTTATACAGAATCGTCCGTACAAGGTAGTTCCACTCTACAAGGAATTAATGTGCCAGCAAATGGACGCACTCTTATTTGTATCCAGACTTTGGACTGACAGTGGATAAGTTCTAAGTAAATATTTCTGTAATTTTTAATTTATAAGCCAATGCCTACAATCACTTTTCATATGAAACACAGAATTAATGTTACCTAACAAAGACGATTAAATGTTACTACATCTCCGTTATGAAAAAGAACATCCAGCTATGCCCAATAATTTATTTTAACATTGTGCTATGGGTGGTTGTGTAGCTAGTTTTTGTGCTTTACTAGTGCTACTGAGTTTTATTTTAGATAAACGACATTACGCTTTGGCATTGTATGATCTATTGTAGGCAAATGTTTTTACTTCATTGGATTACTAATCTACACAGAAAAAGAAGAAAATTACCAAAAATATGGTTGGAGTGATCGCGTATATAAAAGTAAGTGTTTACACATTTCTTGACCCATAAATCATCCTGAGAAAATGAAGAAATGAAAAGAAGAATGAATTCAAACATTGATTGGATGGGTTATACTCTCTAAGATAAAAAAACCGCAGCACCACGAAGCAATCATCCGAATGAGACGGAAATCGGTAGACGTGATGTACATGTGCAGACAAACAAACGATCAAAATTTGAAAACAATTGGATGATTTATTGAGGAGAAAGAGCTTTACAAATTGAGAAAGTCAATAACGCGTTTGTCCACTTCTGGTCGTTATGCAAAAGTTATTCGACTTACCATTGCTTGATAGACTTGTTGAATGTCCTCCTAAGGGATATCGTGTCAATTTCTGTCCAGTTATAGCGTTAGGGCGTCAAACTCGCGAGCTAGTTGGAGGATTCTGTTCATAAAGCTCCAAACGTTCTCCAATGGGGAGAGATCCGGAGACTTTGCTGGCCAAGGTAAACCTTTCTGAAACGTAAGCACTCTGTACAACTTATATCGATTGGAAGTAGGTTTATATTATGTAACTGTGTATCTGTAATTACGAAGTGTGTATTCTTTGTTGATTTCGGTCATTGATTTGTGACAGGAAATTTAAAGTATTGTAATGTATATGTGGAAAAAGCTAAATGATGTTTAAAATAATGAAATCTTATAGTATATGTATATTTAGAAGAAAGACATTGTATATTGGAAGCTGGTTCATGCTTAGGGCACTTGTATTGCAAAATGTAAAAGATGTAGGGAAGTTTCTCCGCAACGGAAGTGGCTCGGCGCAATGCAAAAGGTGGTTTTGGCGGTCGAACTTGGCGGCTACTTTGTGGGAACAGTACGCAGTCAGTGGCTAGCCGTTGCACGGTACACATCGAAGGTGCCAATTGAGGCAATCGGAAAGCGCTTTGCAAGGAATTTTACCTCGGATGTGGATTTGGCTGTTGCATGTTACTCTCGGCAATAAGGAATGGCTCTAACACATTAAAAACCCGTCGCCAAGAAGAAATTGCATAGAGCATTCAAATATCAAGAGCCGTGAGTACAATTAGCCGCCGGCCGGTGTGGCCGTGCGGTTAAAGGCGCCTCAGTCTGGAACCGCGTGACCGCTACGGTCGCAGGTTCGAATCCTGCCTCGGGCATGGATGTGTGTGATGTCCTTAGGTTAGTTGGGTTTAAGTAGTTCTAAGTTCTAGGGGACTGATGACCACAGCAGTTAAGTCCCATAGTGCTCAGAGGCATTTGAACCATTTTTACAATTAGCCGCCACGTCGCTTGCCACCACAACTTCGCCACTGTTCCACCAACTTCAGCCATACAGATCTGTATCAGAGCATGGACCAGTTGATTTGTGTGAGTGATTTTAATAATAATCCAAGTGCTAATAACCTGTGTTTAAAACCATATCTTCCATCCAACCCATGCAGGGTCCTCTCCTCAGTGTTTATAAAACAGAGTATCATGTTTAAAATGAACTAGTAGTTTATTCATGTTTTCAAATGTGCAAAGATTAGCAATAGTTGAAGTTCGTTAGAATTTTGATAAAGTACTATCAATTTATTGTAAAGTATTGGTTTGCAAAAATGCAGTGCCAGACTGTGTAAATGTTACTGTCTAAAATACCTACTTCACAGGCGATGAAAGAGGCACATAAGTTAAACTTATTTGAAACATAATTTAGCCTCGATTACTATCATGAACGATTTATTAGAAGTTAACTGAGTTCAGTGTTGAACAATTTGCCTTCAAAAGTAAAAACATAAACTATTCCAAGTGAAGCTAAGAATTAACTTTAGTAGAATTAAATTTTGCTACTGAAATAATCATAGAGCTTTGAATAGCTATACTATACCAGTTTATGGGTCCCCACTATATTCTTCTCATATTAGAAAGATAACTGGAATACTATTGCTACTAAGGAAATCTGATATATTTCTTTAAATGGGAGTATAAACAGTGTAACTCTAATATTAATTGTTTTTTTTTATTACTGGTTGTTACATGTCAGTTAAGTTAGAAGCCCCTCCATGTCTAACTTTAGTTCGGTGCTTCCAGCAGTAAAATCTCAGTATTGAGTCACGTTATGATAGTGATTGTAGCTGTTCTTATTATGAGTTGGGTAAAATTTGGCTTTCTTGGCTTACCGGTTTGTGCAGTAATGGTAACTACTGCATACCCACAGCTTAGATTACCCTGTGTCAGTGCGCTGTTCAAAGGGGATCTTAATGAAAGTCACCTCAACAACTAATATTCAGTTTTATTAAACATATATTTTCAAATTAATGTGCCTAATTGGGCTGGCGACCATTCGATTTTTCATTCGTATATGAATCTTTCTACTTTCATTAACCCCATAGTTAAAGCCTGTATAGTTTTTCTGTTAAATTCACTATATTCCAATTTACTGTCCGGTACCTTTATCCGTTAGACATACACGCACGGTCAAAATTATTAGTCCTCTCAGAGGATAACATTAGTTTGTCTCACGATAGGCTCGTGTTATACGTGGCTTTTGTCGTGACAGCACTTAATGTTCGGTAGTTGGGGAAGAGTGACGTATAACAAGGAAAGTATTATAACTGGATGGCAACAAAGCAGGGCGTACAACATCGTCGACGTAAGGGTGCCGCGGATCACAACCAGACCATCGCTCCTCGTATGGAAGGCGGCAGTCAGGTTCGGACTCCATCAGTGTTCGTGGCGCCTCGAATCTCCTTCACTAGTGTAGAATTGCCTTTAGTGAAGAATCGCGCTTCGAAGTGAGCCCTGACGACCAGGGAAGACGTGTCGAAAGACGCCAGGTGTTTTCTTGTCTTAGAGTGTATTTTATAACTCTGTGTTGGTAATACCGAATACATTAAAAATTTTCTTTTGTCTCTTAGTGAGGTCACGCCATTGCAATTAGAGACCGCTCTCTTTGGCCCGTCATAGGACGGTCTCGTGCTTGAAAGAGTAAAAGCAAGCTGCTAATCATGAACTGGCATTCGTAACACCAAATATAAATTCAGTCCAGATCATTCTGAATCCACTTACAAACAATAGTCGACACTTTCTCGATCACGGCAGCATCACTAGCAATACCAGATTGCTGCCCACCCCATCGGACACATTGCTTATGTACATTGAGAACAGGAATGTACCTATCACATATCCCGAGCCACTCGTGACGTGATGAATGCTCATCTCACAGGACGACTTACTCGTTTCGATAAGGCAAAGTCTTCGAGCCAGTTACACATTTGTGAACTTATTCTGTATTCTCGTACCTTTTGTTAACATTTTGCAGTGAGACATATAGTCGCACGCTTTCCGGAAATCATATATACCTGCCTGTTACTCTCGAAAATCGAGAGTAAACACGGCACGCATCATGTGTAAAATTTATATCTTCTTTACTCGTATATGACGTATATGATACTTAGATTAAAATTAACCAAAACGTATTGTTAGCCCTTAGTCTAACTTCTGTGAGTAATTCTGAGCTAAATTTATCAGGCTATACGTATATATTTGCACACATTTTTGAGTTCTTACACTGTATTCCACAATAATGAATGCAGAGTAATATACCACTGCTGATTCTGTTCTCAGTACTAAAAGGATATGTTTATTCACTAGTACCATGGTAACTAAGATAAATGAAAGAAAGGACTGATGACCTCAGAAGTTTAGTCCCATAGTGCTCAGAGCCATTTTTGAAATGAAAGATGTCTCTGACAGAACACTTCCCAAACCAAACAACATTTTAAAATAGAAAGTATCAGTAGAGTCAAGCGGGAAATTTGAAAACAGGATGGAAAAGTAACCATGTAACAAAACAAGTATCTCTAACCAAGAAAAACACGCACATATACACACACTCACACACACACACACACACACACACACACACACACACACACACACACACACTTACCTAGATATTAGTTAAGACCCTGTACAGACATTAATTGGATTTAGATAACAGCTACAAATTAAGTTTTGCAAAAAAAAAAAAAAAAAATTATTTTCGTTTCATACGAGTCATATAACGTCTCTCAAAACACTGTAGGATTGTCCTTGGCTTGCTCCCAGTGATTTTCGTTGTCGTTACAAATTTTCGAACCATACGAAGTTAAACGCTTCTGATCGTATCCTACTCTATGGCTTTTAAACAAATGCATGTTAATTTCTGTTACTAAAGGCGCAATGCTTTGTTTCCGTACTGAGTGAACAGGCAGTAATGGCCTAGAATGCGCGAAACAGATATCTCGGTTATCCATAAAATTTCGGGCGTGCAGCCGCATAAATTTGACTTCTTCTTCTTCTAATATTTTGGCTGAATACCGTGCAGCCATCTTCAGAGTGAGCCGAGGTGACTTGGTGTTTCCTTAATGAAGCCGACTCACTGTCGCCTTTAACGGTCGGCCGGCAGATTGCTCCGTCTGTAATAGCCACGCTATCGACGGGCCATTAAGCCAAGACCGGCGTGGCACGCGACGCATTCAAGGCGAGCTGCGCCAGCGCCGTGCTCCCCCGCAACTGCCCTACGATAAAGCGACTGAGTGTGCCCCGGTGACTCCACTCAAGCTGCCCACAAATTGTATGTTGCAGCTGTTTGGGCCCCAGTAATGAAGTGAGGACCAATGAGGTGGTCGCCAATGATTCCGCACCATACATTTACAGTCCACGGTCGCTGTCGCTCTACCTGTCTTAGCCAGCGAGGATTGTCCACGGATCAGTAATGCATGTTCCGTAGATTCACTGCCCCTTGGTTTGTGAAACCCGCTTCATCGGTAAACAGGTAGAACTGCAACGCATTCTCTGTTAATGCCCATTGACAGAATTGCACTCGATGATTAAAGTCATCACCATGTAATTGCAGATGTGGCGACACATGAAACGGGTGAAAGCGGTGACGATGCAGTATGCGCATGACACTACTTTGACTCAGTCCACCGGCTCTCGCAATGTCCCGTGTACTCATGTGTGGGTTCATGGCAACAGAAGCTAACACACCAACTGCACCCGCTTCCCCTGTGACGGGCCTGTTACGGACCCGTTTGCGTGCTACGACCATACCTGTTGCATACAGTTGGCGGTAGATGTTTTGCAATGTGCGGCACGTTGGATGCTCTCTGTCCGGGTACCGTTCTGCATACACCCTGCAGGCTTCAGCTGCATTTCGTCGACACTAGCCATAGATGAGTATCATCTCCGCCTTTTCAGAGTTCGAATACACCATGGTCACAGTTCCTACAACACTACACTACCACAGACGTCTGGTAACACAGTGTACTACAATTGGTTTGCGTGCGGAGACGAATGCAGAATAACAATAGCAGCAAGCGCTACATGCGAACACTGCGACAGCTAGACCAAACCACAACAGTGCACTACAGCCACACTCGTAAACACGGTCGTCATCGTAAACATGTCCCTGCAGATGATGCTCGCCGACCGTGGTCCGTGTTTGTTACAACACGCAACTGAACGTCGGAGGTTTCAAGCGTCAAATTTAGGTTACAATATCTCCGGATGTAATTAACATTTTATAATGTAACAAACGGCACTGATTACGTATTTGTTTATACGTTCAGATGTGCTAACAAAACTAACGTGGTTCCATTTAAAAAAACGTAGGTTTGTGTTAAGAAACATACTTCCGTGCATTTTTGTATGGTTTGTATTAAACAGTTACACTAGCCCCTCTCCTCACGTTCGGTCTGTGGAATCGGTTCGTCAGTATTTGATGTGGTTTACGAAATATATCCAGCGGTAATGTTAGGTGACTCACCCTGTATACCGGTTTGAATAAGTTGCCAACACACAGCTAGGGGCCCCGGCTCCTCTAGCAATTGGACGCACATATTGTCGGCTCGTACTGTATCGCAAAGCAGTGTGCCTACCAGTTTTCAGTCACGAAACCTTTCCTAACGCAAAAATTACGCCTATTATAAGAAAACAAATTCATCTCCGGCGTTAATTAAACTTGCGAAAATGTTTAGACGTACGTAGATATAATACACAGACTTATAACACACGTGAATATCAGAATTATGTATCTCCATAGACGACAATAGAACACGGTAAAAAAGAAATATGTGCCTGGGTGTACACATTAATCAGAACTGTGACTAGAAATCACATATTACCTTCTCAAACATTAAATTCCAGCAACACTTCTTCTGCAGATATTTGCTAAGTTTGGTGGTGAACGCGCCATAAATTGGGATTACTTTGCATATCTATTATTATTATTATGTGCGATTAGACCCTGTTGGATCACGCAAGCTTTTTGATTCTTTTCCAATTTTTTTTTCGAACTGCTCCCATTTTTTCTGCATGGGCTCTCTTCGTTTCCTCTGTCCAATTTGTTCCTGCTTTCTTCGGAGCTTCGTTCTCTGACTTAATTTTCCATCTACCAACTTTCTGCTTAAATACCTTTGTGTCCAAATACACTCCTGGAAATGGAAAAAAGAACACATTGACACCGGTGTGTCAGACCCACCATACTTGCTCCGGACACTCCGAGAGGGCTGTACAAGCAATGATCACACGCACGGCACAGCGGACACCCCAGGAACCGCGGTGTTGGCCGTCGAATGGCGCTAGCTGCGCAGCATTTGTACACCGCCGCCGTCAGTGTCAGCCAGTTTGCCGTGGCATACGGAGCTCCATCGCAGTCTTTAACACTGGTAGCATGCCGCGACAGCGTGGACGTGAACCGTATGTGCAGTTGACGTACTTTGAGCGAGGGCGTATAGTGGGCATGCGGGAGGCCGGGTGGACGTACCGCCGAATTGCTCAACACGTGGGGCGTGAGGTCTCCACAGTACATCGATGTTGTCGCCAGTGGTCGGCGGAATGTGCACGTGCCCGTCGACCTGGGACCGGACCGCAGCGACGCACGGATGCACGCCAAGACCGTAGGATCCTACGCAGTGCCGTAGGGGACCGCACCGCCACTTCCCAGCAAATTAGGGACACTGTTGCTCCTGGGGTATTGGCGAGGACCATTCGCAACCGTCTCCATGAAGCTGGGCTACGGTCCCGCACACCGTTAGGCCGTCTTCCGCTCACGCCCCAACATCGTGCAGCCCGCCTCCAGTGGTGTCGCGACAGGCGTGAATGGAGGGACGAATGGAGACGTGTCGTCTTCAGCGATGAGAGTCGCTTCTGCCTTGGTGCCAATGATGGTCGTATGCGTGTTTGGCGCCGCGCAGGTGAGCGCCACAATCAGGACTGCATACGACCGAGGCACACAGGGCCAACACCCGGAATCATGGTGTGGGGAGCGATCTCCTACACTGGCCGTACACCACTGGTGATCGTCGAGGGGACACTGAATAGTGCACGGTACATCCAAACCGTCATCGAACCCATCGTTCTACCATTCCTAGACCGGCAAGGGAACTTGCTGTTCCAACAGGACAATGCACGTCCGCATGTATCCCGTGCCACCCAACGTGGTCTAGAAGGTGTAAGTCAACTACCCTGGCCAGCAAGATCTCCGGATCTGTCCCCCATTGAGCAAGTTTGGGACTGGATGAAGCGTCGTCTCACGCGGTCTACACGTCCAGCACGAACGCTAGTCCAACTGAGCCGCCAAGTGGAAATGGCATGGCAAGCCGTTCCACAGGACTACATCCAGCATCTCTACGATCGTCTCCATGGGAGAATAGCAGCCTGCATTGCTGCGAAAGGTGGATATACACTGTACTAGTGTCGACATTGTGCATGCTCTGTTGCCTGTGTCTATGTGCCTGTGGTTCTGTCAGTGTGATCATGTGATGTATCTGACCCCAGGAATGTGTCAATAAAGTTTCCCCTTCCTGGGACAATGAATTCACGGTGTTCTTATTTCAATATCCAGGAGTGTATTTGAATAATTTACCTGAGCGTTTTATATGTGCTTTTTGACCTCTTGTATCTAAGGTATAGTTTTAAGTCTTTCTTTGTATTTAAGAATTTTGTGCCCAGATGTTGTTTGAGGAAGCCTAGAGACGTGCCCACAAAATTTTAATCCCCTTTTTATAATGGTTGGACAATTTCTCAGCTGTTTGACGAGATTGTAGTCTATAGCCATATTCTCCCCCCCCCCCCCCCCCCAAGAACCATGAACCTTGCCGTTGGTGGGGAGGCTTGTGTGCCTCAGCGATACAGATAGCCGTACCGTAGGTGCAACCACAACGGAGGGGTATCTGTTGAGAGGCCAGACAAACGTGTGGTTCCTGAAGAGGGGCAGCAGCCTTTGCAGTAGTTGCACGGGCAACAGTCTGGATGATTGACTGATCTGGCCTTGTAACACTAACCAAAACAGCCTTGCTGTGCTGGTACTGCGAACGGCTGAAAGCAAGGGGAAACTACAGCCGTAATTTTTCCCGAGAGCATGCAGCTTTACTGTATAGTTAAATGATGACGGCGTCCTCTTGGGTAAAATGTTCCGGAGGTAAAATAATCCCCCATTCCTTAATCGGGCAATTAGGTTAGAAAATTTAAAAAGGGAAATGGATAGGTCAAAGTTAGATATAGTGGGAGTTAGTGAAGTTCGGTGGCAGGAAGAACAAGACTTTTGGTCAGCTGAATACAGGGTTATAAATACAAAATCAAATACGGGTAATGCAGGAGTAGGTTTAATAATGAATAAAAAATAGGAGTGGGGGTAAGCTACTACAAACAGCATAGTAAACGCATTATTGTGGCCAAGATAGACACAAAGCCAACGCCTACTACATTAGTACAAGTTTATATGCCAACTAGCTCTGCAGATGATGAAGAACTTGGTGAAATGTATGATGAGATAAAAGAAATTATTCAGGTAGTGAAGGGAGACGAAAATTTAATAGTCATGGGTGACTGGAATTCGTCAATAGGAAAAGGGAGAGAAGGAAACATAGTAGGTGAGTATGGATTGGGGGGAAGAAATAAAAGAGGAAGGTGTCTGGTAGAATTTTGCACAGAGCATAACTTAATCATAGTTAACACTTGGATCAAGAATCATAAAAGAAGGTTGTATACATGGAAGAATCCTGGAGATACTAAAAGGTATCGGATATATTATATAATGGTAGGACAGAGATTTAGGAACCAGGTCTTAACTTGTAAGACATTTCCAGGGGCAGATGTGTACTCTGACCACAATCTATTGGTTATGAACTGTAGATTAAAACTGAAGAAACTACAAAAAGGTGCTAGTTTAAGGAGATGGGACCTGGATAAACTGACTAAACCAGTGATTGTAGAGAGTTTCAGGGAGAGCATGAGGGAACAATTGACAGGAATGGGGGAAAGAAATACAGTAGAAGAAGAATGGGCAACTTTGAGGGACGGAGTAGTGAAGGCAGCAGAGGATAAAGTAGGTAAAAAGACGAGGGCTAGTAGAAATGCTTGGGTAACAGACGGAATATTGAATTTAACTGATGAAAGGAGAAAATATAAAAATGCAGTAAATGAAGCAGGCAAAAAGAAATACGAACGTCTGAAAAACGAGATCGACAGGAAGTGCAAAATGGCTAAGCAGGGATGACTAGAGGACAAATGTAAGGATGTAGAGGCTTATCTCACTAGGGGTAAGATAGATACTGCCTGCAGGAAAATTAAAGATACCTTTGGAGAAAAGAAAACCACTTGTATGAATATCAAGAGCTCAGATGGGACCGAGAGAGGTGGCGCAGTGGCTAGCACACTGGGGGAGGACGACGATTCAATCTCGCGTCCGGCTGTCATGATTTAGGTTTTCCGTGATTTCCCAAAATCGCTCCAGGCAAATGCCGGGATGGTTCCTTTGAAAGGGCATGGCCGACTTCCTTCCCTGTCGTTCCCTAATCCGATGAGACCGATGACCTCGCTGTCTGGTCTCCTCCCTCGAACAACCAACCAACAATCAGCTCATATGGAAACCCAGTTCAAAGCAAAGAAGGGAAAGCAGAAAGGTGGAGGGAGTATATAGAGGGTCTATACAGGGGTGATGTACTTGAAGACAATGATATGGAAATGGAAGAGGATGTAGAGGAAGATGAAATGGGAGATATGATACTGCGTGAAGAGTTTGACAGAGCACTGGAAGACCTGAGTCGTAACAAGGCTCCAGGAGTAGACAACATTCCATTAGAACTACTGACAGCTTTGGGAGAGCCAGTCCTGACAAAACTCTACCATCTGGTGAGCAAGATGTATGAGACAGGCGAAATACCGTCAGACTTCAAGAAGAATATAATAATTCCAATCCCAAAGAAAGCAGGTGCTGGCAGATGTGAAAATTACCGAACTATCAGTTTAGTAAATCACGGATGCAAATTACTAACGCGAATTCCTTACAGGCGAATGGAAAAACTGGTAGAAGCCGACGTCGGGGAAGATCAGTTTGGATTCCGTAGAAATATTGGAACACGTGAGGCAGTACTGACTCTACGACTTATCTTAGAAGCTAGATTAAGGAAGGGCAAACCTACATGTCTAGCATTTGTAGACTTAGAGAAAGCTTTTGACAACGTTGACTGGAATACTCTCTTTCAAATTCTGAAGGCGGCAGGGGTAAAATACAGGGAGCGAAAGGCTATTTACAATTTGTACAGAAACCAGATGGCAGTTATAACAGTCGAGGGACATGAAAGGGAAGCAGTGGCTGGGAAGGGAGTGAGACAGGGTTGCAGCCTATCCCCGATGTTATTCAATTTGTATATTGAGCAAGCAGTGAAGGAAAATTAGGAGTAGGTATTAAAATTCATGGAGAAGAAGTAAAAACTTTGAGGTTCGCCGATGACATTGTAATTCTGTCAGAGACAGCAAAGGGCTTCGAAGAGCAGTTGAACGGAATGGATAGTGTCTTGAAAGGAGGATATAAGATGAACATCAACAAAAGCAAAACGAGGATAATGGAATGTAGTCGGATTAAATCGGGTGATTCTGAGGGAATTAGATTAGGAAATGAGACACTTAAAGTAGTAAAGGAGTTTTGCTATTTGGGGGCCAAAATAACTGATGATGGTCGAAGTAGAGAGGATATAAAATGTAGACTGGCAATGGCAAAGAAAGCGTTTCTGAAGAAGAGAAATTTGTTAACATCACATTTAAGTGTCAGGAAGTCGTTTCTGAAAGTATCTGTATGGAGCGTCGCCATTTATGGAAGTGAAACATGGACGATAACTAGTTTGGACAAGAAGTGAATAGGAGCTTTCGAAATGTGGTGCTACAGAAGAATGTTGAAGATTAGATGGGTTGATCACATAACTAATGAGGAGGTATTGAATAGGATTTGGGAGAAAAGTTTGTGTTACAACTTGAGTAGAAGAGGGGATCGATTGGTAGGACATGATCTGAGGCATCAAGGGATCACCAATTTAGTACTGGAGGGCAGCGTGGAGGGTAAAAATCGTAGAGGGAGACCAAGAGATGAATACACTAGACAGATTCAGAAGGATGTAGGCTGCAGTAGGTACTGGGAGATGAAGAAGCTTGCACAGGATAGAGTAGCTTGGAGAGCCGCATCAAACCAGTCTCTGGACTGAAGACCACAACAACAACAGCGCTCCTCTGGTTTCATTGGCCATAGTATCTTTCTGATGATTTATGTATTTCTTTTAATAAGATTTCTAGGTCACCTATTTATGTGGACTGTCAGGGTTTCACTAGCATACAGGGCTTCAGGTTTAGATACTGTATTATAGTGCCTAATTTTAGTGTTTTTGGACAAACATTTTTTATTGTAAACCTTGTAGGTTCTTCCGTAGGATCTCTTTAGCTTATGGAGGCGAATGTTTTGTGCTATTTTATGTCGCCCCGTAGGTTCCACGATTTCTCCTAAGTACTCAGTTGACTCAATTCATATACTTCGTGTATTTACTATATATTAAAACCTCTTTAGGTTCCATTCATGGAGAGAGCGTGCGAGGAAATTATCTGATTTTTCTCTACCCGATCTCTGTGGGACAGATGTATAGGACGCTGAATAATTCTCGGAGATTTTGCGTTGGTAGACGGTTCTTGAAGTTCACCAAATGTACGGTGACTTTCTTCGGCACCTGTCACTTACGGTTGTTCAACATTTCTATTACACACTCCTGCCAGGAAAACAAGCCTATGACCAGTCACACCGCCCTTGTTGGTATACGATCGGTTTTCCCCGTTATCAGTCGTGATAATGACCCCATACTTTCAAGCACTATACACGTATGAGTTGCACGAAAGCATTGTATGCTATCCGTTTTGTTGGAAAACTGAAGTTAGCCATTCTCCTGCCGTTGAAGCCTCCTATGGTTTTCCGTAAATCATGTAACGCAAAAGGTTTGGGGATTTTCTCTTCCCAGGGAATAGGTGTTTGTTATCCTATCATTTCATCGTCACTATCGTCATCACCGTCGTAATCATCATCGTCATCATCAACATCATCATTCGTGACAGTGGCTAGATTGGGCTGTGTAAATACTTGGACTGCGCAAAAATTGGGACTTTGTACGGGCGCTGATGACCGCGCAGTTGAGCGCCCCACGAACCAAACATCGTCATCACATTATGCAACAGTTCAGGATAGTTTGTGTTGTCTGTATTCCAAGGCTTTAATAAATCGTAGAAATGACACACAGGGTGTCGGAGCTACAGGTATCTACAAATACTTGTTTTATTTCGGTGCCTTTGTTTGCCCAACATTCTGCACGAGAGCTCAGACATTTATATGCATGTTGGTACACTTCAGTATGGACACCGTTGGTAACTCGACAGACATCGAAACGATACTCCTGACCTAGTTGGGGATGTTTAAGGGGGACTGAACAGCTAAGGTCATCAGTCCCCTGACCTAGTAGATAGTGTCGGAAGTTACATGCGGCTTTTCGCGGATGATGCTGTAGTATACAGAGAAGTTGCAGCATTAGAAAATTGTAGCGAAATGCAGGAAGATCTGCTGCGGATAGGCACTTGGTGCAGGGAGTGGCAACTGACCCTTAACAAAGACAAATGTTACGTATTGCGAATACATAGAAAGAAGGATCCTTTATTGTATGATTATATGATAGCGGAACAAACACTGGTAGCAGTTACTTCTGTAAAATATCTGGAAGTATGCGTGCGGAACGATTTGAAGTGGAATGATCATATAAAATTAATTGTTGGTAAGGCGGATGACAGGTTGAGATTCATTGGGAGAGTCATTAGAAAATGTAGTCCATCAACAAAGCAGGTGGCTTACAAAACACTCGTTCGACCTATACTTGAGTGTTGTTCATCAGTGTGGGATCCGTACCAGGTCGCGCTGACGGAGGAGATAGAGAAGATCCAAAGAAGAGCGGTGTGTTTCGTCACAAGGTTATCTGGTAAGCGTGATGGCGTTACGGAGATGTTTAGCAAACTCCAGTGGCAGACTCTGCAAGAGAGGCGCTCTGCATCCCAGTGTAGCTTGCTGTCCAGGTTTCGAGAGGGTGCGTTTCTGGATGAGGTAGCGAATTTATTGCTTCCTCCTACTTATACCTCCCGAGGAGATCACGAATGTAAAATTAGAGAGATTCGAGCGCGCACGGAGGCTTTCCGGCATTCGTTCTTTCCGCGAACCATACTGGAACAGGAAAGGGAGCTAATGGCAGTGGCACGTAAAGTGCCCTCCGCCACACACCGTTGGGTGGCTTGCGGAGTATAAATGTAGATGTAGATGTATATTTACTCCACTTGTCGCCTCATGTTCACAAGTGCGACAGCTGTTATAGTCTCTACTGCGCCCTAGATCCGTTGTCTCAAATCTTTGAGTTCCTGAAGGCTTCTTCTGTAAACAATGTCCTTGATAAGACGCCAAGCAAAGAAAAAATCCAGCGAAATCAGATTGAGAGACTGAAAAGGCCAGGCAACGGGACCCCCTTCCGATCCAACGCTCAGGAAACGCCTCGTTGCGAAATGTGACAACATCCCCATTAACATGGGGGGGGGGGGGGGGGAGGAGAGGAGGCTACATTACCCTGGAAAATGACATCAGGCGGCATCTGTGGAACAGAATAGTTCGCTATCATGTCGAGGTAAGTGTGCCCTGTCACCGGTGAACAGGCACCATGCGACTCTCAGCAGTGTTCAAGAATTGGTGAGGATCACATCTTGGAGAGTATCTCTATCGATTGCATATTTACCCAACAATATAAAATGTCGAGTTATTTCGTTATTAGTCTTTGTTTGTATATACCTCTAGCTTAACACCCTTCACTGTTACACGTTAAGCTGCAGAATAAGTTATTTTTAATTAATCTAGTTCCTTTAAAAAGAGCCGTGTAAATTTTCTTTTCCACTCTTTTGAGACATGACTGACATGCCCGGCTACACGCGCCTTTGTTTCATAAATAACGCGGCGAGAGCGCGTCCCGACCCGACACAGGCCTGCGAGGAGGTAGCTAGGGGAGCTGTCTGCTGCTCTACCACGTGGCACTTCAGCTTCTGCAATTGAGAGTGGCGATGGGATGGGCAGCAGGTAGCCTGGAGAGATACTGCGAGTGACCTTTTCCTCGGCGCTTGACCGTTGCAGTCGTTTTGTGTGAGGTGCTTCCATGGCCCAGAACCAGAGGCCGCAAAATCATTTCACAGCCACAAAATACGAGGGGCGTTCAGAAAGTAAGGTCCGATCGGTCGCGAAATGGAAACGACTATGAAAATCCGATAAAGCTTTGCACAGATGTGTTGGGTAGTGTCTCTAGTATAACCCCAGTTAGCATCACGTCGCTCTTCTCATTTCTGAGCTCGCAGTGAGTGCGTAAAGATGTCTAGAAAATAGTGTCTGCCGCCAAGTACGAGGGCCTGGTGAGAAATTTCGCCTGAAGCTATGCAGCTAACATTACATAACTGTCGTGCTGTTTCTTCTTCAAGACAATTCTCAGCCGCATTCTGCAGGGGCAATGAAGATGCTCCTGCATCGTTTTCAAATGGAAATGTGAGATTACCCACAATACAGTCCGCAATTGTCTCCCCCTGAGTTTCATCTCTGGTCACATGAACCGCTGTCTTTGAAGACAACATTTTGACACAGACAACGAGGTGTAGGCCAGCGTGGTGAATTGGCGGAAAGCACTGGCGGCTGCCTTCTATGATGAGGCTATTGAAAAGTTGGTACAACGCTATGACAAAAGTCTAAGTCAGAACGGCGACTACGTAGAGAAGTAGCTGAAAGGTGTAGCTAATTGTTACAAGTAAAACATTTCTGATGTTCACTGTGGTTTCATTTTGGCAATCAATCGGAGCTTACTTTCTGAACAGGCCTCGTATGTAAGATCCAAATTAATTAAGTTACATAACAGGCAATGACACCGGACGAAAGATAAAAAAGACGATAAAGTGCGAATAAATACCCACTCAGTACACCTGCTATTACTCAAGAAACTGTCGATGATGAAATGACTATTTCGATTAAGTCTAAGAATTAGCAACTTCTAACAGCCTAAGGCAATTTTAAATAACCAGTATCCACAGATAGCCCTTGAAGAACTCAGTGGAAATACAGTTTTATTAATGTGCAGTATATTTAGTTGAGTGTCAGAATGTTAATTCTGAGGATATGAAGAAATAATCTCATGTAGAATATAATACAAATCAATAAATATTTTAGCGATATAAGTGAGTAAACGACCATAGCTATTTGTAAACATGTACGTTTCATTCTGTGTGATAATAGGTAATCTCTCTATAGGATGTTCGGAAGTTCCCGTTACGAAGTTGTAGCACTTGTAGAGTGAAGTGAGTACATAACGTTTCTGACAGAAACCCATGTCCACCATCTTACCGTTTTCGTGCTACAGCCGTTTGTAAACATGTTTGTAGGTATTTATACAACAGGGTATTCATGGCTTGGAGGGGTGTGTGATTGGGGTTACGTTCTCTGACTTGTTCTGAACGTCATTCACGTGTCTCTGAGGGTTACAACAACATGGTTGACTACATGTCTGCAGAATATACTGACATGATCCTTCTGAATGGCGAAGTTCATGGTAATAGAAGAGGTGCTCGTCGCCTTTATCAAGATCGTTCTCCACAATATCCGACTCCATCTCATATCCTTTTCGGCATAATTACGCAACGGCTTTGTGAAAGTGTACCTTCACTGTCAGCAGGCGTGACTGTGGTGTTCCAAGGTGACGCTGCAGATCCGAATAGGAGGAAGCCGTACTACATCTCGTAGAAGAGAAGCCACCAAATTGTTCACGAGCAATTTCTTTGGCTATTAATGAATGGAACTGTAAAATAGTGATGTACCGGGTCACAGCTAATCAATTACTTGTAAACTTGGTCGTGTTACCAACATGTTATAAAGTTGTTGTAGCACGGAGACAGTACATTTCCGCACATGGGTTCCAATTCAAAATATTACCTACTCATTCTCCTCTACCTGTCCTAGAGGTTTCCTGCAATTTCTGAAGACCCTTTATCCGATAAAAATTAATGAATGTGTGGATGTATGTTCAACATCTCCTATGCTACTGACGCAGCGCCGTGGTTAGCACACTGGGTTCGCATCTGGGATGACAACTGTTCAAACACGCCACCTGCCATCCAGATTTATGTATTCCATGATTTTCCTGTATCGTTCCACACAAGTGCCGAGATGGTAGCTTTGAAAGGGTATGACCGATTTCCTTCCCCATCCTTAACATATTTCAAGCTTGTGCTCAATGATCTCGATCTCAACGGAACTTAAACCCACTCTTCCTTCCTTCCTTCCTTTGATCAATTTCCACCAAACTCTTTACTCAATTTACTTAGTACATCGAAAGATAGACAGCCTCGCATTGGGGTGAGAATGGAGATAACGGAATAACGGACAGCGAAAGGTTGGCGGGAAGGAGAAGGTGGTCGTGGGGAGAGGGCGATGACGAGAGGGTCAGAGGGAGGGACGATGTCTAAATGGACAAAAGTAGAGAGAAGAGCAGACAACAGAGTGAGGGAGTGTTGGATAGGAAGATGGCGAGGAGGTGGCGTATAGCGATATGGGGGAAGCGGAAATGGACAGAGAGAGGCTGATGGTAGAGATGGACAAAGGGAGGAGGAGATGGATAAATAGAAAACATTAATACGTAAGTACCATTTCTCAGCTAGTAAAAAACAAATGTAAGTTAACAGTCTCATTGTTTAAGTTGTAAATAACGAGAAAACCGACAAAACAGCAAAAAAACTAATATCACTACTGTAAAACTGGTGAAATTCTAGACCTACAGAGGATAGACGAAAACCACAACACATTACCAAACTTTAAACAAGTAGGAAACCCGTTGGAATTCAAAAAAGTTCCCAGTTGACTAGGAATGGATAAATACTTGTCGTGTATCGTACTCAAGGGAGTCTTACACCATTCTTCCTGTAAAATAATGCAAAGTTCACCTAGAGACGAAAGAGGTGCTGACAGGATTTGCGACTGCGACATTCAGTTATGCAGTGATGTCTTCAGCTTATTTCTCATTCCAAGCGTCCGTCACGATCACTCAACAAACATTTTCTTTTGCGTTGTGACTTACCGGATGATATATTTCCATTATCCGCATAAATCTTCGATACGGTGGTTGTTGAAACATCAAACACTCCGGCTAGCTTGGTTACGGAAGCACCCTCCGTAAGTGCACCAACTTGCACACGTGTACTGAATTCCAGCACAACTACGCAGAACGAGACAGCATTCCTGTCTTACGTCATTTTTAATACGACTACTACGTTCTTGGACTTTCAGTCTTATTGTTCCGCCATGGCTCTTTTACATATTGTACATTACCTATCCTTGCATACAACTTACACCAGTCAGTCTGAAAATCACGAACATCCCGCATCATTTTACATTATCGAACGCTTTTTACAGATTCACAGATAGTATTAACGTGTCTCGATTTTTCTGGAGTTGTGCTTACGTGATCAAGTGAAATGTCAGAACTGCCGTTCTGACGCATTTACTTTTCCGAAACCCATGCTGATCGTTATCTATGAGTTCCTGAATTTTGTTTACCATTCTTCTCTATCTTCTTCTTGTTAGCAGCTTGGATACATACGCTGTTATAAGTTGATTGTACGATAGTTCTCATATTTATTTCTCTTTGGTGTCTTCGGGATAGTTTCGATGACACTTTTTTTCGAAAGTATCATGATATTTTTCAGGTCTCAAAGATTCTAGATACAAACTTGAATAGTCGTTTGGTTATCACTTCCTCCAATTTCTTCAGAAAGTCTGAAGGAATATTATTTATCCCTCTTGGTTTACTTGTTTGCAAGCCGTCTGTGATAAAATCTCACTCTGATACTGTATCCACTATGTCTTCGATATGGATTCTCATTCCTTCTTCTATCAGGTCATCAGAATAATTTCCCCCCTTGTATTCTTTCCACTTTTTTCTTCTTCGTTATACACATCTCTGTTATACAAAACATAATACAGTACACCTCTCAACATATTATTTAGCCTAGAATAACACTTTGAAATAATTATAATGCATCCGTCTTCGGTGTTGTCGGCAATGTATTAAAACAAGTTTGGCAGGATTGGAATAGGAAGGGGTTGAAGGGAAATTTACTCTGATAGCAGAAGAACCAGACACTTCACATCGTAAAGCGGTTTGCGGAGTATACAAAGTTAATCGTATAACATTTAAGGCCCTATTATTTCATCAAAGCGAGTTCTTAGTCAAATGAGAGAACGTAGAGGAGTACGTTTTTCTTTTTGATTGTTGAATCGTCTTAACTGAAGTCAGCTGAGTTAGTGGAGCAAGTATGTTTTTTAAAACTGAACGAAATTCTCTCTTGCTCTCCTTCACCCTTTCCCTCTCCCACTTTTATTTATTTGTTTATTATTATTATTTTAAATGCGGACACACTGTCTGTGTTAGCGTGGTGCTGGAGCTAGACGCACGAGACATTCCGTTTGGTAGGTCGTTAGGGAATTCAGTATCCGAGATCGACAGTGTCAAGAGAGTGGCGAGAATACCAAATTTCAGGCATTACCTCTCACCATGTACAGTACAAGGCACTGGCCAACGGCCTTCATGTAACGACCGAGAGCGGCGGTGTGCGAAATGTTGTCGGTGCTAACAAACAAGCAACTCTGGGTCAAAAAACCGCAGAAATCTATGTGGAACGTACAACTTACGTATCCAATAGGGCAGTCTGACGCAATTTAGCGTTAATGGGCTACGGCAGTAGATGACTGACGCGAGTGCCTCTGCTAACATCACATCTACTACAGCGCCTCTGCCGGCCGCTGTGGCCGAGCAGTTCTAGTCGCTTCAGTCCTGAACCGCGCTGTTGCTACGGTCGCGGTTTCGAATCCAGCCTCGGGCACGGATGTGTGTTATGTCCTTAGGTTAGTTAGCCTTAAGTAGTTCTAAGTGTAGCGGACTGACGACCTCAGATGTTAAGTCCCATAGTGCTTAGAGCCATTTGAACCATTTGAACAGCGCCTCTTCTGATGTCGTGACCATGTCGGGCCTACACTAGACGACTGAAACACCGTGACGAGGTCAGATGAGTCCCGACTTCAGTTTGTAAGAACTGACGGTAGGGTTAGTGTGTGGCGCAGACCCTGCGAAGTAATGACTCCATGTTGTCAACGAGGCACTGTGCAAGTCTGTGGTGCCTCCTTAGTTGTGGGGGTTATGTTTACGTGGAAACGAGTGGGTCCTCTCGTCTAACTCAACCGATCAGTGACTGTAAATGGTTATGTTCGCCATATGAACACCATTTGCAGCCAAACATCATGTTCCCATACATGTCACTGGGCCGCAATTGTTCGCAATTGGTTTGAAGAACATTCTGGACAAGTTGAGCGAATGATTTGTCAACGCATATCGCCCGACATGAATCCCATCGGACATTTATGTGACATAATCGAGAGATTAGTACGTTGGCAAAATCCAGCGCCGACAACAGTTTCGCGATTATGGGTGGCTGTAGAGGCAGCATGGCTCACTATTTCTGCGGGGACCTCCAACGAGTCGTTGAGTCGACGACATGCCGACTTGCTGCACTACAGCTGGCAGAAGGATGTCCGACACGATATTAGGAGGTATCCCATGACTTTTTTAAGCTCAGTATAGATGATGGAGTTTACATGACGAATGTTCTTTTGAGTGGGGAGAAATCACTACAGAGTTCTTTATGGAATCGCACCCGTTCTCAATACACAGGGGCAATAAAGCAACGACCAAACGTTCAGGACAATTTCTTCAAACATGCAAGAAAATATGTTACTTGTACACACATGTAGACCCCCGTTTCCTGCAACTGTTCGTAATATTGTAGATTATAGTCCGGTTTGAATAAGTTGCCAACACGCAGCTACTTGGCCCGACTCCTCTAGCAATGGAAGAACACTTTGACGGCTCGTGGAAAGCAGTGTGCCTACCAATTTTCAATCACGAAATCTTTCACCTGTTTCAAGAAAAAATGTAGCTCTGTCGTTAATTGAGATCGTGAACAAAGTTTTCTCGTATGTAGAGACAATACACAGACCTATACCCTATATGAATATGATAATATCTGGCCGTTGCTATTTGTAACACTCCGTGAGTAAACGCACCTCAATTTTACACAGATAATACGGAAATAATACTATTGCATAGGATGTTCCCAAGCAACTCCATTATAAGTGCGATACGAGGAACAACAGCAATTAACATATCCATAAGAAATTTTATACTGATATATACACTATAGTTGCTGAAAGTTACAGGAATGAACAAATGAATATTGTTTTGATTCACGGAGAACTTAAAAAACACACTTTATACAATTCTATATAAGGTTATGTAACTACGTAAATGACAGTAGGACATGGAAGAAAAGAAATATGTCCCTGGGTGTGCACCCTGTTCAGAATTTTGACTAGAAATCATATATTAACTTCTCAAACGCTAGATTACAGCAACAGCTCTTTTGCAGCTCTTTGCTAAGTTGGGTGGTGAAATCTACATAAACTGGGCTTACTATGCGTATTTGCTATACCTTAAGTCCTGTTTACGTATCTTTCACGGAGAGAGCGTGTGAAGAAATAATCTGATTTTTCTCTGTCCTATCTCTGTGGGACAGATTTATAAGTACCAGAATAAGACTCGGAGGTTTTAAGCTGGTGGACGGTTCTTGAAGTTCGCGATGTATACGGTGTCATTCTTCGGCGCCTGCCAGTTACTGTTGTTTAATATTCCTGTTACATACTCTGCGGCCGCGCCGGATTAGCCGAGCGGTCTTCGGCGCTGCAGTCACGGACTGTGCGGCGGGTCCTGGAGGAGGTTCGAGTCCTCCCTCGGGCATGGGTGTGTGTGTTTGTCCTTAGGATAATTTAGGTTATGTAGTGTGTAAGCTTATGGACTGATGACCTTAGCAGTTAAGTCCCATAATATTTCACACACATCTGAACATTTTTGAACATACTCTGCCAAATTAATTTGAATCTTACATATTATGCGTCCGTGATACGATACAAGCCTATGACTAGTCGCATCGCCCTTCATTGTATATGCTCGGTTTTCCCCGGTATCAGACGTTGTAATGACCGCCTACTTTCAAGCATTATGCACGTATGAGCCACAAAAAAAATGTTCAAATATGTGTGAATTTCTAAGGGACCAGACTGCTGTGGTCATCGGCCCCTAGACTTGCACACTACTTAAACTAACTTATGCTAAGAACAACACACACACCCATGCCCGAGGGAGGACTCGAACCTCCGGTGGGAAGGGCCGTGCAGTCAGGCATGGCTCCCATGGCCGCGCGGCCATTCCGCGCGGCTATAAGCCGCACAAAAGCTTTGTATACTGTCTGTTTCGTAGGAAAACTGAAGTTACCCATTATCTTGTCATTGAAGTTTCCCACGGTTTTCCGTAAATCGCAGAATTGCAAATATTACAATATTTCAAAATAGCTTGTGTTGTATGTGTTCCACAGCCTTTATAAATCGTAGAAATGACGTACGAGGGGTATGGCCTAGAGGTAGACCAAAACATTTATTTGTATTTCAGTACCTTTGTCTGTCCAGCATACTGCACAAGAGCGCTAACATTTATATGCATATTGGTACAGATCAGTATGGACACCGTTTGTAGCTCGGCAGATATCCAAACAGTACTCCATTCTGGCCACATGTTCATAAGCGTGACAGGTGGTCTGGCCTCTACTGCGCCGTAGACCCGTTGCCTGAAATCTGTGAGTTCCTGGACCCTTCTTCTATAAACAATGTCCTTGATAAGGCCCCAAGCAAAGAAAAAATCCAGCGGAATAGCATTGGGGAACCGAGGAGGCCAGACAATGGACCCAACGCTCAGGAAACGTCTCACGGCGCAGTGTGGTAACATCCCTATTAACAAGTTGGGTGGGGGGATGGAAGCTACATTACGCTGGAAAATGACGTCTGGAGGCATCTGTGGAACTACATAGTACGCCAACATGTCGATTATGCAAGCGTGCCCTGTCGCTGGTGCACAGGCACCATGCGACTCAGCAATGTCAAGAATTGGTGAGGATCACATCTTGGTGAGTGTCTCTATCGATTGTGTATTTGCCCAACAACATAAAACGTCGAGTTTCTTCGTTATTAATCTTTGTTTGTGTATCTCTCTAGCTGGACACTGTGTACTTAACACGGTAAGCTCTAGAATAAGTTATTTTTAATTAATTTACTTCCTTTAAAAAGTACACGTCAAAGTTCGTTTCCCACTCTTTTGAGACATAACTGACATGCGCGACTAGACGCGCTCTTGGTTGGTAAGTGAGGCGGCGAGGGCGTGTCTCGACCCGATACAGCCGAGCTCGGAGGTAGGTAGTGGAGCTGTCTGCTGCTGTACAACATGGCACTTCAGCTCCTGCCAAGAGAAGGGCAGCAGGTAGCCTGGAGAGATGCTGCGAGTGGCTTTTCCTCGGCGCTCGGCTGTTGCTGGAGTCTTGTGTGAGGTGCTTTCATGATGCAGAACCAGGGGCTGCAAAATCGTATCACGGACGCATAATATGTAAGATTCAAATTAATTAAATTGAAAACAGGCAGTGACACCGAACGATAGATAAAAAAGACGATAAAGAGCGTATAAATACTCACACCTTACACAGAATATTACTCAAGTTATTGACGATAAAAGACTTAAATATTTCTATTAAATCTAAGAATTAGCAACTTCTAACAGCCTTGGATGATTTTAAATAACGACCTGTCCCCAGTTAATCCTTGAAGAACACTGTCGAAATACAGTTTTGTTAATGTGATGAATACTCAGTTAAGGACCAGAGTGTTAACTCCAAGGACGGAAAAATGTACTGTCGTGTACTATAAATACAAATCAATAAATATTTCGGCTGTATGAGACATTAAACAACAATGTACGATTCATTCTGCGTGATTGTAGGTAATCCCTATACAGGGTGTTCGGAAATTCCCGTTTTAAGCTTGTAGCACTTGTAGAGTAAAGTGAATACATAACAATTATAATAGGAACTCATGTCCAGAAACGTTTCGCCTCCGTGCTACAGCCGTTTGGAAACATATTCCTAAGGTATTTACGCAACCGGGTGTTCATGGATAGGGGTGGGGGGTTTCAGTGTCCGCTTGAGTCATTTGACGTCCGTCCTACCTCTCTGACCTGATTTGAACATCCTCCACGTGTCTCTGAGAGTTAGAACAACATGATTGAGTACATGTTTGCAGAATATTCCGACATGATCCTTCTGAAAAGCGAAGCTCATGGTAATGGAAGAGGCGCTCGTCGCCTTTATCGCTATCGTTCTCCACAACGTCCGACTCCATCGCATACCCTTGTCGGCACAATGTCACTATCGACACGCCGCTCCTCGTTGATATCTGAAGGCGAACTGCGCTGAGAAAATATGACCGCCACCCTTGAATAGACACGATCTGTCGCTGCGAAAATCACAACTTTACACAGAACCTATGACTACTAGATGTGTAATGTATTAACTGCATGGGTTGGAGAAAAAAATGGAAAGACAGTGAGAAACACGCTGCATGTTGAACTGTAGCATTAGACCACGAACGGCTCCAGTGCAATGTTCTCGATACGTCGCAAGTGTCAGTTGTGGTCATAACTGTGTTCTGTATAGTTATGAATGCATTATGTTGAGCTCAGTGCACATGGGCAAAGTACGGTGGGTGCTTCAGCAACCAAGCTAGCCGGAGTGTATGACGCGTCAACAGGCACAGCACCGAAGATTTATACCGGAATCAGTGATAACGAAGAAACATCATCCGATAAGTCATAACGCAAAAGAAAGGGTGTGTTGAGTGATCGTGACGGACGCGCATTGAACAGCACTAGGACGAGAAATAAAGAGCACGATAACTGAAGAGTCATTGCATAACTGAATGTCTCACTCATAAACCTTTTAGCTCGTCTTTCATCTTCACGTGAACCTTCCACTATTTTACAGGAAGAACGGTATAAGACTCCCTTGAGAACGATACAGGATATGTATTTATCCATTTGTAGAAGACTGGAAGCTGTTTTGAACGCCAACGGGTCAGCAAGCGTGACTGTGGTGCTCCAAGGTGACGCCGCAGACCCGAACAGTAGGAAGCCGTACTAAATCTAGTTGAAGAGAACCTGCCAAAGAGTTCACGAACAATTTCTTTTGCTATTAATAAGTGGAATTGTAAAACAGTGATGTACTGGGTCACACCTAATGAATTACTTGTAGCGTGGTAGCGTTACCAACATGTTTTCAAATGGTTGTAGCTCGCAAACGGTGCGTTTCCGGACATGGGCTCCACCTCAAAATATTATCAACCCATTCCCCTCTATATGTCCTAGAAGTTTCTAACGGTCGTTTCCGAACACCCTTTATGTGATAAAAGTATATGAATGTATCCCTCCACGTAAATGCCGAGATGGCTCCTATGAAAGCGCACGGTGGATTTCATTCCCCATCCTTAACATATTCCGAACTTGTGCTCTGTCTTCAATGACCTTGATGTCGACGGGAAGTTAAATCAAATTTCCTTCCTTTTATACTACGCTGCTGGATCAGTCTCAACCAAACTTAAAACTGAGGTTAAATACTACCTGGAGAGAGAGAGATACAACTTCCCATTGGTATGGGAATGGCGACGATAGCTGGATAATCGACAGCGAAGGAGACGCACAGAAGGATTAGGTGGAAAGAGAGGGGCCAATCACGAAATGGGAAGAGGCAAAGGTAGGATCAGACGGGCAGAGAATCGGACGGTTGGAGGAGATGGATAGCCACAGGCGTGATGGATAGAAAGCGCGGTGGAGGAGATGGACAGAGAGGAGATGATAAAACATTAGTAAATAAATATCCAGCCAACACTGTTTTTCTCAGCTAGTAACAAATAAACGTAAGTTAATTACTTCACTGATTAAATTGTAAATAACGAGAAAACCAACAATCCCAGCAGAAAGCTAACGTCACCACCAAAAAACTGGTGAAATTCTAGACCCACAAGGGGTGGACGAAACCCACAACACATCACCAAACGTAATACAGTGTAGGAAACCCGTTGGCGTTCAAAACAGCTTCCAGTCTTCTACAGATGGATAAATACATATCCTGTATCGTTCTCAAGGGAGTCTTATACCGTTCTTCCTGTAAAATAGTGGAAGGTTCACGTGAAGATGAAAGACGAGCTAAAAGGTTTATGAGTGAGACATTCAGTTATGCAATGACTCTTCAGTTATCGTGCTCTTTATTTCTCGTCCTAGTGCTGTTCAATGCGCGTCCGTCACGATCACTCAACACACCCTTTCTTTTGCGTTATGACTTATCGGATGATGTTTCTTCGTTATCACTGATTCCGGTATAAATCTTCGGTGCGGTGCCTGTTGACGCGTCATACACTCCGGCTAGCTTGGTTGCTGAAGCACCCACCGTACTTTGCCCATGTGCACTGAGCTCAACATAATGCATTCGTAACTATACAGAACACAGTTATGACCACAACTGACACTTGCGACGTATCGAGAACATTGCACTGGAGCCGTTCGTGGTCTAATGCTACAGTTCAACATGCAGCGTGTTTCTCACTGTCTTTCCATTTTTTTCTCCAACCCATGCAGTTAATACATTACACATCTAGTAGTCATAGGTTCTGTGTAAAGTTGTGATTTTCGCAGCGACAGATCGTGTCTATTCAAGGGTGGCGGTCATATTTTCTCAGCGCAGTTCGCCTTCAGATATCAACGAGGAGCGGCGTGTCGATAGTGACTAAGTGACAAATTTTTCGGGCAACCTCTTAAGACACTAAAGTTTTCGTGATCTGTGACTTCAAACGGCATCGTAGTGTGCCGGACTTAGAAATTTCGTAATCCAACTGGGAACTCTTGTTGTTTCTCTCACGACATTAAACACAGACTAATGTTGTTGTTGTTGTGGTCTTCAGTCCTGAGAATGGTTTGATGCAGCTCTCCATGCTACTTTATCCTGTACAAGCTTCTTCATCTCCCAGTACTTACTGCAACCTGCATCCTTCTGAATCTGTTTAGTACATTCATCTCTTGGTCTCCCTCTACGATTTTTACTCCCCACGCTGCCCTCCAATGCTAAATTTGTCATCCCTTGATGCCTCAAAACATGTCCTACCAACCGGTCCCTTTTTGTCAAGTTGTGCCACAGACTCCTCTTCTCCCCAATTCTGTTCAATACCTCCTCATTAGTTATGTAATCTACCCATCTAATCTTCAGCATTGTTCTGTAGCACCACATTTCGAAAGCTTCTATTCTCTTCTTGTCCAAACTATTTATCGTCCATGTTTCACTTCCATACATGGCTACACTCCATACAAATACTTCCAGAAACGACTTCCTGACACTTAAATCTAAACTCGATGTTAACAATTTTCTCTTCTTCAGAAACGATTTCCTTACCATTGCCAGTCTACATTTTATATCCTCTCTACTTCGACCAGCATCAGTTATTTTACTCCCTAAATAGCAAAACTCCTACTTTAAGTGTCTCATTTCCTACTCGAATTCTCTCAACATCACCCGACTTACGTTGGCCGTTCTATTCGCACAGTGAATGACAGGTGTGTGGAATATCCCCGTCACACGAGGCTACAACAGCCGGAAAAATCGGCCGTAGCAGAACACTGCCTGAATGAGAGACATAAAATGAAATTTGAGGAAACTGTTATAATTGCCAACATTTCCGGTTTTTGGAATAGTGTGTATAAAGAGGCGATCGAAATTAGGTTTGCTGATAATTTAATCAACAGGGACAATGGGTTTCCTCTTAGCAAAACGTGGAATCCTGTATTATCTCGCATCAAAACTGAACGTTCTTCGGTGCGGCCTTGATTGCGATATATCGTTGCCAGCAGTGTTCCACTAAGGGCGGCGCCACCTCCCTGTTTTGGAAGTCAGAAACCGTGATGGGCGGCGCATGCGCCGTGTACTGAACGGTGGCCTATATAGGACGTCGAATTGCAATCTTGCGTCAGTTCTCAGCGGGACTCATCAGCAGAAGCAGCATTTCCTGAAGATGGCGAACAGTTGGATCGCCGAAATATCGAGTCAAGTTGATTTTAGGATCCGGCAGCAAACCCGAAAAGACTTTCAAGACTTATTACGCCGGGAAAGCCTACGTAGTCATCACCCGACTTAATTCGACTACATTCCATTATCCTCGTTTTGCTTTTGTTGATGTTCATCTCATATCCTCCTTTCAAGACACTGTCCACTCCGTTTAACTGCTCTTCCAAGTCCTTTGCTGTCTCTGACAGAATTAAAATGTCATCGGCGAACCTCAAAGTTTTTATTTCTTTTCCATGGATGTTAATACCTACTCCGAATTTTTCTTTTGTTTCCTTTACTGCTTGCTCAATATACAGACTGAATACCATCAGGGAGAGGCTACAACCCTGTCTCACTCCCTTCCCAACCACTACTTCCCTTTCATGCCCCTCGACTCTTATAACTGCCATCTGGTTTCTGTACAAATTGTAAATAGCCTTTCGCTCCCTGTATTTTACCCCTGCCACCTTCAGAATTTGAAAGAGAGTATTCCAGTTAGCATTGTCAAAAGCTTTCTCTAAGTCTACAATTGCTAGAAACGTAGGTTTGCCTTTTCTTAATCTTTCGTCTAAGATAAGTCGTAAGGTTAGAATTACCTCACGTGTTCCAACATTTCTACGGAATCCAAACTGATCTTCCCCGACGTCGGTTTCTACCAGTTTTTCCATTCACCTGTAATGAATTCGCGTTAGTAATTTGCATCCGTGACTTACTAAACTGATAGTTCAGTAATTTTCACATCTGCCAGCACCTGCTTTCTTTGGGATTGGAATTATTATATTCTTCTTAAAGTCTGAGGGTGTTTCGCCTGTGTCATACATCTTGCTCACCAGATGGTAAAGTGTTGTCATGACTGGCTCTCCCAAGGCTGTCATTAGTTCTAATTGAATGTTGTCTACTCCCGGGGCCTTGTTTCGACTCAGGTCTTTCAGTGCTCTGTCAGACTCTTCACGCAGTATCGTATCTCCCATTTCGTCTTCATCTACATCGTCTTCTATTTCTATAATATTGTCCTCAAGTACATCGCCCTTGTATAAACCCTCTATATACTCCTTCCACCTTTCTGCCTTCCCTTCTTTGCTTAGAACTGGGTTTCCATCTGAGCTCTTGATATTCATACAAGTGGTTCTCTTCCTTCCAAGGGTCTCTTTAATTTTACTGTAGGCAGTATCTATCTTACCCCTAGTGAGATAAGCCTCTACATCCTTACATTTGTCCTCTAGCCATCCCTGCTTAGCCATTTTGCACTTCCTGTTGATCTCATTTTTGAGACGTTTGTATTCGTTTTTGCCTGCTTCATTTACTCCATTTTTATGTTTTCTCCTTTCATCAATTAAATTCAATATTTCTTCTGTTACCAAGGGATTTCTGTTAGCTCTCGTCTTTTTACCTACTTGATCGTCTGCTGCCTTCACTACTTCATCCCTCAGAGCTAGCCATTCTTCTTCTACTGTATTTCTTTCCCCCATTCCTGTCAATTGTTCCCTCATGCTCTCCCTGAAACTCTCTACAACCTCTGGTTTAGTCAGTTTATCCAGGTCCCTTCTCCTTAAATTAGCACCTTTTTGTAGTTTCTTCAGTTTTAATCTACAGTTCATAACCAATAGATTGTGGTCAGAGGCCACATCTGCCCCTGGAAATGTCTTACAATTTAAAACCTGGTTCCTAAATCTCTGTCTTACCATTATATAATCTATCTGATACCTTGTAGTATCTCCAGGCTTCTTCCATGTATACAACCTTCTTTTATGATTCTTGAACCAAGTGTTAGCTATGATTAAGTTATGCTCTGTGCAAAATTCTACCAGACACCTTCCTCTTTTATTTCTTCCCCCCAATCCATACTCACCTACTATGTTTCCTTCTCTCCCTTTTCCTACTGACGAATTCCAGTCACCCATGACTATTAAATTTTAGTCTCCCTTCACTACCTGAATAATTTCTTTTATCTCATCATACATTTCATCAATTTCTTCATCATCTGCAGAGCTAGTTGGCATATAAACTTGTACTACTGTAGTAGGCGTTGGCTTTGTGTCTATCTTGGCCACAATAATGCGTTTACTATGCTGTTTGTAGTAGCTTACCCGCACTCCTATTTTTTTATTCATTATTAAACCTACTCCTGCATTACCCGTATTTGATTTTGTATTTATAACCCTGTATTCAGCTGACCTAAGGTCTTGTTCCTCCTGCCACCGAACTTCACTAATTCCCACTATATCTAACTTTAACCTATCCATTTCCCTTTTTAAATTTTCTAACCTACCTGCCCGATTAAGGAATCTGACATTCCACGCTCCGATCCGTAGAACGCCAGTTTTCTTTCTCCTGATAACGACGTCCTCCTGAGTAGTCCACGCCCGGAGATCCGAATGGGGGACTATTTTACCTCCGGAATATTTTACCCAAGAGGACGCCATCATCATTTAATCATACAGTAAAGCTGCATGCCCTCGGGAAAAATTACGGCTGTAGTTTCCCCTTGCTTTCAGCCAGGCCGTTTTGGTTAATGTTACAAGGCCAGATCAGTCAATCATCCAGACTGTTGCCCCTGCAACTACTGAAAAGGCTGCTGACCCTCTTCAGGAACCACACGTTTGTCTGGCCTCTCAACAGATACCCCTCCGTTGTGGTTGCACCTACGGTACGGCCATCTGTATCGCCGAGGCACGCAAGCCTCCCCACCAACCGCAAGGTCCATGGTTCTGGGGTGGGGGGGGGGGGGGGGGGGGTGGGGGGGGGGGAGGGGGGGGGACGCAGACTAATAAACATATTTATTTCGTAATGATAACCAGCTGGTTTTTAGAACATTATTGACACCGCTGATCATACTCTTCCCAGCAACTAACAGTTATTAGAAGTTAACAGAATAAATGTTCAAATGTGTGAAATCATATGGGACTTAACTGCTAAGGTCATCAGTCCCTAAGGTTACACACTACTTAACCTAAATTATCCTAAGGACAAACACACACACCCATGCCCGAGGGAGGACTCGAACCTCCGCCGGGAAGAGCCGCACAGTTCATGACTGCAGCGCCGAAGACCGCTCGGCTAATCCCGCGCGGCTTGACAGAACAATTTACATATTAATGTGATAGGTTTGTCGCTGTCCCCTAGACGGATACGTAGCCGACGAACACTAAATGAGTTACACACTTAATAAAGTTTCTGATTTGCCAGAATTCAAAGGAGTGGGTGTAGGCATGTCGCACTTTCCAACGGAGCTAGTTCTCAGTCTCTAATGACCTAGAGCTGGTTGGTGACGAGAAATCGTTTCTAATTGTAGGTTCTACTCATTTTACATAATACTGTTTACCGTCTGTTTTTATTATAATAACCTATTACGTAACTAACTTAGCAGGTAAGAGGTAGCTGTCGTACTACATATCCAACGGTCCTCAGGGCCGATTTATTTCCTTCTGTCATTTATCGTCTCTCTCATGTTCATGAATAGATGTTTAGTATGAATAGTGCCAAACAGCACTGTAGTCTGGTGCCTACATTAAACTGTAGGCCTATTAATAACTTGTGGGGTAAGTCAGTAACCTTCATTAGGACTATTTCCGTTAAACCACTACATTATTCAAATCAACCTCGAAGTCGAGGACAGCTTGCCTTTAATGTCAACATATTTTGTGCCCATATTTGTGGTAATGTTTCTTTGCAGAGCTGCTTGATCTGCTCACCCAACCATTCTCCATTCAATTCATTGCCTTTATCCACGACTCAGTGTCATAACATTTCTGGAGTTTCCATTGTCAGCTTCATGCACTATCTCATCGTCTGTAATCCATCATTTTGTTGAGTTCTGTGTCAGTGGTTAAGATTACAATTTGTTTCAGGATATATTTGACATCAGTTATTTTCTTTTCCTGAAGAACCTATTCTTTCCAGATTTTTTATCAGTCTTGGTGAGTGCGGTGTAGTAATATTTATTTACTTTGACGGCAACTCGGCAGACTGGCAGAAAGATTCATTACTGTTAGATTACGCTATTGGCGAAATACATCTGTAAGTAGTAATAACCGCAAAATAGTTGTAAGTATACATCCGGAGCGACAAAATGGAACGACCACAAAACTCGTTTTCAGGAAGAGCAGAGGCTAGTCTGACATTCACTGGAAGAATACTACGGAAGTTTAGTTCATCCACAATGGCAGCTATGTCTTCAGCAAAACGTAGCACTGATATCCTTTCACCATGAATTTTAATCTCACTCTCGAATCTTAAATTTATTTCCGTCATTGCTTTTTCAATACAGAGGTCGAAAACTAAGTGACAAGACTGCGTTCCTGTCTTACATCTTCTTTAATACGACCACTTCGTTCTTTGACTTTAAGTCTTGTTGTTCCCTCATGGTTCTTATACGTATTGTACATTACGAGTCCTTCCATACAGCTTACATCAATTATTCTGAGTACTACGAACATCTCGCATCATTTTACATTGGGCTCAAATGGCTCTGAGCACTATGGGACTTAACATCTATGGTCATCAGTCCCCTAGAACTTAGAACTACTTAAACCTAACCAACCTAAGGACATCACACACATCCATGCCCAAGGCAGGATTCGAACCTGCGACCGTAGCGGTCACGCGGTTCCAGACTGAAGCGCCTAGAACCGCACGGCCACACCGGCCGGCCATTTGTCATTACCGAGCGCTTTTTGTACGTCGACAGATCCTATTAACTTCTCTCGATTTTTCTGAAATCGTACTTCCCTCATCGAGTAGTTAATCAGAATTGCCTTCGTGATGCATTTACCATTCTGAAACCCATACTGATCGATATCTATCAAATCCTAAATTTGGTTTTCCATTCTCCTCTGTCTTATTCTTGGTAGCAGCTTGGATACATGAGCTGTTAAGTTGATTGTGTGATAGTTCTCGTATCTATTACCCTTCGGTGTCTTCAGGATTGTATGGATGTCATTTTTCCGAAAGTATCACGATATTTTTCAAGTCTCAAACATTCTAGATACAAACTCGAATACTACATTGAATAGTCCTTTGATTGTCATTGCGCCCAATGTCTTCAGAAAGCCTGAAGGAATGTTATCTATCCCTCCTTCCTTATTTGTTCGCAAATCTTCTAAATCTCTGATAAATTCTAACTGTAATATTGGATCCCCTATGTCTTCGATATGGATTCCCATTCCTTCTTCTTTCAGGTCATTAGAAAATTTTTTTCGCCTTATACTCTTTCCACATTTTTTTGTTATACTCCTCTCTTTTATACTAAACATAATACAATACACCTCTGAACATACTAATCAGCGTAGCATAACATTTCAGAAGTACTTACAATGCATCCGTCTGGGATAATGTCGCCAACACATGAAAACAAGTTTGGCACCGTTTGAACAGGAAGAGGCTGAAAGGAAATTTACACTGGTAGCAGAGGTGCTCGCACTTCACAACGTGAGGCGGCCTGCGGAGTACAGAATGTGAATCGCGTCACGTGTAAGATCTCTCTATTTCATTTTTTTTTTTTTTTTGTAAATAGGAACACACTGTCTATGTTAGCGTTGTAGCCTTTCGGAAAAGTATACGAAAAATCGAGAAATATGCTAAAATTGGAAATAAGGCGTCCGAAATCGGCTACTGAGATGTAAGCACCGCGCAGTGGGTCGCTACATATTGTCATTTGCCGGAAATACAGAAAAGTTCACGAAATAAAAGGAGCTTTACGTCTTACGAATAGGGCTGAAAACTAAAGCATAAATTCGACGTCAGTAATTTCCTTTATCCTCGACTATTTGTGAAATAATATAGGATTAAATGTTCAAACCACAGACCTAAGCGTATGTAAAATTCCTCCTTTGAAAAAGAACCCCTATTTATCCTTTTAAGGATTAGAGATCTTTGTCTCAATTTAAAGTCTTCAGAAGAACGTATAGCAGAAGGTGGTTGAGCGGCAGACAGACAGGACTTACTTGAGCACTTGAGTCAATACCGCACCTTCGCTTACTTCAATTAGGGTATCAAGTGAAATTTGGTGGAGCGTCATGAAGTATCATCAAGCGTACACTAGTGAAGTGTGCTGTCACTCTTACCGTGCATATTGTACAGGCTTGCTATTAACTGTCCGCCTCCGTAGCGTAGCGCTAGCGTTCCCGCCTGCCACGCAGGGGGCCCGGGTTCGATTCACGGCAGGGGACTGGGTGTCGTATGTCCTTCATCGCCGGCGTGTGTTGCCGAGCGGTTCTAGACGCTTCAGTCTGGAACCGCTCGACCGCTACGGTCTCAGGTTCGAATCCTACCTCGGGCATGGATGTGTGTGATGTCCTTAGGTTATTTAGGTTTAAGTAGTTCTACGTTCTAGGGGACTGGCGACCTCAGATGTTACGTCCCATAGTGCTCAGAGCCATTTGAACCAAATTTTTTTTTTTTGTCCTTCATCATCATTTCATCCTCACTGACTCGGAAGTCGCCGATGTGGCGTCACCTAAAAAGGAGTTGCAATACGGCGGCCGAGCTTCCCTTTCCTTTCGGGGGGCTCCCGGCCAACAATGCCATACGATCATTTCATAAATAAACTTTCGCTACTTCAGAGGGCTCCCAAGGAAAACGGTTTCATCGTAGAGCAATGAACTTTGTGGAAACATTTGTAAGGAGATGCTGAAGAGAAATAACGAATAAACCATTGAAAGAAACACATTTTAATTTCCAGGTGACAGGGTTCAAATCTGGTGACCTTGGTCGTTATGCAGTTTGGAGCGGTCAGCCCACGATACCGTTTGTTCCTGGGACATGCCGACGGCGAATTGCGCCACTAATTGTTGAAGAAATTACTGTTAAAACAGCTGAGAATTCTGGACCCAATGTATGATATTCAGGCTGGGCACGATCTTTGTCACAAATGAACAGTCCCGGGTCCGCCGCTCAAAAAGTGTTCCGAAAAACTTTGAATTACTCACCAACTTTTGCTACGTGACTCAGACATTTGAGTAGACTTTGCACTAACGTTACGCTCACTGGGGTAGTGAACACTCAAAATTGTCGCATTTGGGTATCGTCACAGCCAATAAACGTTCACGAAGTTGCGCTGCATAGTGGACGCATCACCTCTGCTTGCAGCGCTTCATCACTATCGAAGTGAAGTTCTCGACAATGTTCTTTAAGGTGAGGAAGGATGAACGATGGCAGTGAATCCTACGCGTCGGATTGTTGCAGGTGTCGCAGCGCTCGTGTGTGATTTGGCATTGTGAGACTGAAGGAAGGACTGTTCCAAGAGTGGACCAACTCTTCGAATTCCAGACTCGATTATAGCATGCTTTTCCTTATGCACCGACATATTTTCGTTACACGCTGCCATTTTAATCGTTAGAATTCGGATCCGTCTAGCGGCAGAGGGTTACAAATATGTAGACGTGAAGAACTCACTCCGGTGAGAAAAGTGACGGGACAGCGATATGCCTATACGCAGATGGCGCTAGCATCGCGTGTAAAAGGGCAGTGCGTTGGCTCAGCTGTCATTTGTACTCAGGTGATTCATGTGAAAAGGTTTCCGTCACGATTATGGCCGCACTGTGGCAATCGAGACTCTGACGTCGGAATGGTAGTTGGAGCTAAACGCATGGAACAATCCTCTTCGGAAGTCGTTATGTAAAACAGTATTCCAAAATCCACAGTGTCAAGAGTGTGGCGTGAATACCGAATTTCAGGCATTATCTCTCACCACAGACAACGCGGTGGTCGACGACCTTCGCTTAATGGCTGTGAGCAGGGAGTTGTCATTGCTAACAGACACGCAACACTGCGTGAAATAACCGCAGAAACCAATGTGGTACGTACAACGAACGTATTCGTTAAGGCAGTGCGACGAAATGTGGCGTTAAAGGGCTATGGCAACGGACGAGCGACGCGAGTGCCATTGCTAACAGCACACCTCCTGCAGCGCCTCTCCCGGGCTGGTGATATCGGGTGGGCCCTACACGACTGCAAAACCGTTGCCTCGTCATTTGAGTGTCGATTTCAGTTGCTGAGAGCTAATGTTAGCGTTCGAGTGTGACGCAGACCTCACGAGGCCACGGGCCCAGGTTGTCAACACGGTACTGTGGAGGCTGGTGGTGGCTTCTATTGGCGTGGGCTGTGTTTACGTTGGAGTGGGCTGGGTACCTTTGTCCAATTGAACCAATCGCAGACTGCAAATGAGTATATTCGGCTACTTGGAAACCATTTGCAACCACTCAAGGACTTCATGTTCCCAGACACCGATGGAGTTTTGTATGGCTGACGATGCGTCATGTCACTGGGACACAATTTTTCGCGATTAGTTTGAAGAACATTCTGGACAGTTCGAGTAAATGATTTGCCTACTTAGATCGCCCTTGAATGTGAAGCACAGTGAAGTACGACTGCGCGCTACATAGCCTGTCTTTTTGTCGTCTTTCCTTCGATGTGTTTCCTTGTCGTTGTTTCGTCTGTTGTCCTATGTGGATATCAACTAACATGTGTCAAATCCCATAATTGAGAATTTCACTCAGTTTTTTTTTTTTTATTACAGAGAGTGGTCAGTCCCCTGATCGAACTCGTTAAGCTAACGTGCCAGCTGCCTGTACGTCGTAGCATCTCGTCGTGTTCTGCAGACGGTGGCTGGCAGTTGTCCACGAGGCCCTCTGTGATTGACACGACGTAATGTGCTGAATGCTCGAGGACACCAACAAACAACAAAAGTAAAGTTGAATGACCCTGCTGGGTCCTATTTAAAAACTCGGTTCGAGCAAGAGAACAGCACACTGTCAGGATAGCCACTACTTTCTATTGCCACCTTAAATGGTCATTTCTCCAAGAAGCTATTTCTGTCTTACCGTCGAGTTCAAAGGAAACTTGGCATATCTCTTATGCTGGCACTGTCTTGATAGTCACATATACCGGATACCTCCCAGGAATGTGGTCAGGCGCTCCAAGCGTCATTCTTCAAACCGAGGTGCTCCTCTATCGGCCACCACAATCACAGTACCACGAAAAATATTACAGTTTGAAAGGAGTTGTCTAAACCTGCTGTACAGGGTGTCCCATTTATCTTGACCACCTTAAATAACTGTTTGTCCAGATGCAAATTACAAAGTGTTTCAAGTAAATGTTCTTTAGCCATCAGGGGGACATCAAACAGTGTGATTGCCTTCGTTGTAACTTTGTTTTTTACAGAAATATGAACAGCGGTGTGACTTTTTTAAATGGCACTCTGTATTTTTTATTCGGTAATTAATTTCCTCTCCTAAAGACCTATTCTTAAATGTATCACAGTGCACTATTCACTGAAACACGTTATTAATTACATAACACAACATTGACTTTGATCCCGACATCACAAACTCGTCCATTTGCTAGAGTTGTCAGAAAACAAATGGAAACCAAGTAAAAACGTAACACAAAATTGATTTTGACTCTCGTGGACCATTGCCCAGGAGCAGAACATTCAAAGGTGCTCAAAGTGGTGACCCTGGACACCGATCCACTGGTGCACTTGTTGAATTAAAGAACTGTTTACTGCTTACAGTGTTGCCTGCTGAAGAGAATTACAAGCAAGCACGATACGTTCCTGCATGTCCTCTGGAGTTGTTGGAATACCGTGCTAGACAACGTCTTTAATGTATCCCCTAAGAAAAAAGACCAGAGGACGTAAATCAGGAGACCTAGCAAGTCAAGTAACTGCTCCTCCTCTACCAGTCCATCTGGCAGGATACCTTCGGTTCAGAACTCGACGTGCACGCAAGGCATTATGTGCTGGGCATTCGTCGTGTTGATAGCACATAAGCATTCTGCTTCTTAGCGGCACTTCATCCAGAAGAGGAGAAAGAATTCGTCTGAGGAAGTTGGCATACGCTGTGTCGTATAGACTACCACCGATGAAATAAGGGCCAATAATTGTAGTACCAAGCATCCCACATCAGACGTCAACTCTCTAGTGAGACTGATGTTCCACCTGTCTAAGCCATCGTGGGTTGTCGCTGGACCAATAATGCATATTCCTTGTGTTTACTTGTCCTTTGTTTGAGAAGGAACACGGTAAATAGAACATTGGAGAAGAAGTTCTGGTTGGCGAGGATTTGCTGGTGGGCCCACTGACGGAACAGTACACGATTCTGGAAATTATTCCCATGCAATTCTTGATGTAGGTATACATGGTAGGGATGGAACCGGTGATTTGTTTTAGGAATGCCAATCTCGTCTTCAAGCTGTCGTGTGGTCACATGTGGATTCATAGCAACGGAAGCTTCGTTTGTGCGCGTGCTACGACGATTGCGTTGTCGTGGCTTGAAACTTCCCGTTTCCTGAAATGTCGCATCAAGATGAGAAAACATCAGTCGGGAAGGTGGTTTCTTGTCAGGATATCGCTCTCTGTACAGTTCCGCGGCTTGCGTAGCATTTCGCCTAACTTCAGCAACAACAATAAAAGAATATGTCGATACAGTTTATAGGAAGGACAGACTCTATTGTATGCCTACTCTACACAACAGTATTTAAAAGGACGACTGTAACATGTATCCGCTGTCAACGTAAGCACGTGGATGTGTTCCATTACCCCGAGTACCCGCACTAAACCCTGGGAGCGTCAACGTCAGTGTTGTGTTATGTAATTAATAACGTTGTGTTTCAGTGAATGGTGCACTGTGTTATATTTTTGAATAGGTCTATAGTAGAAGAAATGAAGTATGGAATAAAAAATACATGGTGCCATTTAAAAAATACATACCGCTTTCCATATCTTTGTAAAAAGCAAAGCTACAACTAAGGCAATTATGCTGATTGATGTTCGCCTGACGGCTAAAGAACATTGTCTTGAAAAAATTTGTAATTTGCATCTGGACAAACAGTTATTTAGCGTGGTCAAGATAAATGGGACACCCTGTATAGAGGGAACGATGTTAAATAATTCCCGCCCCACTCCCGTTTCGGGAGTTTTTTTAATTTTGCGTCAATTCCGTAATAAAATAAATTTGGTCCATACGCTCTCCACTCAGATGATCGTCGTTTACGGGTTGGACATGTAGCAGAAGAAGCCTATTTTATAATAGAAGGATATTTATCTATCATGGAAACGTCCTCTGTCACCTCGACACAGTAGGAATTACGCTCCCCAATGTATTCGTGCAATTAAATATCAGAAGGTGATTTAAATAACATTCGTATACTTTTTTGATGTAAGAGGCACACCGAAAGAGTTGAAGCATACTTACTGTTTTCCCCATAAGTATACAACTCACCTCACATCAGAAATCGAAGATCCTGTATGTAAACTTCGCAAGTAACTGTATACTCACGGGTTGCTCACACTGATGATTCAAAATATTACGACCACTGCGCACCGAAGAAGTGAATATCGCCTGGTGGTGTTTGGGGCACGTGATGCCGTGAGACATGTACATAAGTAGAGCAGGGGCGAGACAGGAATCGCAAAAATCCACTATCATAAACGACTTCGACGATGGACAGGTTATCATGGCCTGGCACCTGCGAACGACCGTCTTGGAAACGATGAAGGTGGTCGGCTGTTTTCGTACTACTGTCGTGAGCATCTACGGAAGGTGATTAAAGGACGATGAAACCGCAAGTAGGTGACAATGTGTTGGCCGTCCACGTTACATCACAAAAGTTAGAAGTCGGAGCCTCCCCTCTCTGTACAGCTGGAAAGTCGGCACTCTGCAGCCGATCTGACGTAAGAGTACAGTGCCGGTGCAGGAACAATTGCTTCGGAACCCAATTTCAGCTCACATTGTTGAACATGAGGCTCCGCAGCAGACGTTTCCGTGGTGGCCTAGCAGCATTGTCAGTTTCAATTACATTGGGCGTGGGATCATCAAGACTGTATCGTGGATCAATGGTAACGTGTGGCTTGGGCACAAAACTCATGTTTCTTCACGTCACGTCGATAGCCTTGTACAGGTGCATCGTCATCTAGTCAAATGGTTGTCCAGAATATGCTAAACGCGACGGGTGAGAGTAATATTGTGCTGGCATTGGCCAGAATCGTGCTATCGTTTTGTTGAGGAGCATAATTGTGAACTCGCACTATTGCCCACGAAAGTTGCCATATCTGAACACGATGGAACACATCTGGGACACCACTGGGCGCCAACTGCACGCCAAGTAGCCAACTACCCGCAGTTTACATGTGTTTACCATAATACAAACTGTCAGTCAGTGATAGTGCCATAAAAACTTACTAGTTAATCTTTACATTTTGGAACTAGATAAAGTTGCAATATCACTCCAGTGAAATTTAGGGTATCTGTATTATTTTTATTACTACTGTGAGGGTAAAGTTGAGCCTACGATAAACCCCCTTGGATGTCAGAACGATCCACATCAGTGGGATTGGCTGAAAGCTAGATCTCTCCCCATGGGCTCACATACATCTAATAAATAGGATGTCGAACAAGCGGTAACAAACAGAGCAGAGGTGGCCCTATCTAGGATCTTGTTCAGAAACTAAATGCTGCTTTATTTACCATTAGAACAGTATCTGAAATAAGTGACACTTCAACACGAAAAGTAGTCTACTTCGCATATTTTCATTCGCTTATGTCGTATGGTATTAATTTTTGGGGTAATTCTTCTGATTCAAAAAGGGTATTTTTGGCTCAAAAACGGGCTGTTCGAGCTATATGTGGTGTAAGTTCGAGAACCTCTTGTCGACCCCTATTCAATAGTCTGGGAATTCTGACATTGCCCTCACAGTAATTATTTTCTTTAATGTCGTTTTTTGTTAGCAATAGTAACCTATTCCCAAGAGTTAGCAGCTTTCACTCAGTTAATACTAGGCAGAAATCCAATCTGCATGTGGAATGCACTTCCTTGACTCTTGTGCAGAAAAGAGTGGACTATTCTGCTGTATCCATTTTCAATAAGCTACCTCAAGAACTAAAAAATCTTAGCAGTAGCCCAAACTCTTTTAAGTCTAAACCGAAGAGTTTCCTCTATTCTGTCGAGGAGCTCCTGGAAGAGCTAAAAAATTAAGCAAATTCCAGTGTTACATTGTTGATTTTCTTTATTTAAATTTACGACTTGTCACCTGAATATGTTTTTTTTTATATTTCATTTTATCTGTTTCTAATATCGTGTTATAATTTCATGTATTGACTCGTTCCATGACCATGGAGACTTCTCCTTAATTTGGTCCCACGGAACAATAAATAAATAAATAAATAAATAAATAAATAAATAAATATGAATGTTCTACCTCACAAAAGAATAACAAACACGGTGATCATCTAACGATGAAATTAAGCAGTAGTCCTCTTTACTCTCTGTTTACTAGAACGTTCTCTGCTGGGATACATGTGATCCCGGCGGAGGTTCGAGTCCTCCCTCGGGCGTGGGTGTGTGTGATTGTCCTTAGGATAATTTACGTTAAGTAGTGTGCAAGCTTAGGGACTGATGACCATAGCAGTTGAGTCCCATAAGATTTACATACATTTGAACATTTTTTTTTGATACATGAATAACAAATTATTACAGGGTCTGTTCGATCCCAACAAATGCAGAGATTAAAAAACTTACCAGTTGTTAACAAGGCACAGTGCTAATCTAAAATTTGAATGTCCTGGCAAGGACAAGTTGAGTTACGTGAATGGGACAAGACTAATTTGCATGTGAATTAAAGAAATATAAACCCACGGTGGTCGTGCAGTGATTGCCTGAATTCGCCAGAAGAATGAAAAACTACACATGCAACTAACATTGCTAACTGCGTCATGAATGGGCCTCGAGTCAAGAGAGAAACACTGTGGATTCGTCAAATGCGGCAAATCCTATCAATACGCCTACAAACGTATGGTAATTCTCATATACTGTTCTCAGAGCTGAAACATTCAGCACTCAGTTGTGTGGAGTGTAGCGAGAGCCATGCACTGCGGCAGACTCGGACACATCTGATCTCCAAAGGGTCTCCGGGCGATATCTGTACACCAAGTGCTCTTTTCATGGACCCCAGACTATGTCTTCTCTACCATGTCCTGAGTCAAAGTGCCTTCACCTCTGATACAGAGTTGTTTTTTCTCTCTACAAGTGCACACAATTCCCATGCATCAGCAAAGAAGGCTCTGTAAAATGTTGGCCAACGAAATTTTTGTTAACAGGACAACTACCTCCCTTCCTAGCTACGTTTTACATTAAACAATCGTTAAACATCTATACATGCAATTCTTAAGCAATTCTGAGTTAAGCTCCCATTCCTCAGCTAAGTTTGCTACTTCAGCCAAGAGGCTCATCTTCACAATGATACGTTTCTTGTACTTACCTTTTTCTATAAAAGGTTTATAAAAGTGATGACTACCACATGAAATTTGTGTCGGTTCAATGGGAAGAATATTGCGTCGACATGGGATGAGCCAGGGCAGTAAGGACCTCAAGGCCATATAGTTGAGCATGTCACATGATGCTTTATGGACTGGTTTGGGGGTACGCGTATTACTAGAAGTTTAAAATGACAGAGAAGTGATCCGGCACGGAACTGCATTCATTGGCCATCTCATGAGCAAGGCAGAATGAAATTATTCAGTGACTGAGGTTGAGGCTTTGTGAGTCGCTTTAAGAAATTTCGGTGTTTATTGATGCATAGGCTCACGAATGTCTACAGTGATCACAGTAATTTATGAGTCCTTCAAATGTACAGACTTTCCACTTCGTTCTCAGCACAAAGAAACTTCAGACCATATCAAGCTTCTGGCTGGATGATGTCAGAATATGTAAGGTGTCCTAAGAACCCTTCCTCATTGCAACTGAGCTCTTGAGTTCGTTGGCTGGCTATAACACCGTGCTCCTCAAAAGCACTAAGTACCAGATCTAAATCTGCATTGTGTTCCCCCTCACGTGTTTTCCGCAACGCTGTACAGCATCCCTTCGTTCCTCAATGCTTCCAGGATCATGGAAAAATTCCTCTTAATGAAAGTAGTTGATGACATGTTGAGAACGAATGGCTACTTTCAAAATCGGTAGCACTTCTGTAGAATAAAAATACTGTGTATTACTAGAATGCAGGATGTTGCTCCACTTGCCAATAACTGCTGCACAGATCCACAGATGTGAGGATACATACGTATCTTAGTAGCTCTCCTAACGTCTGAGGCTTGCAACTTTCCAGCTCATTGACAATATTGATTTGGCGAGAAGTGGGCACAAATATGATAGATCTGTGCATTTTCATGACACAGAACAGGGGGCTGTATTAGCTGTCCAACTATTCAATTACTCCGTTCTTCAGCATCGCCTTTTTTCGCATTTGATTTACTTTCTACTTGAGGGGTGTATGACAGAGTCGAACAAAAAATTGATTGTGTTCCTCAGCTCTGAAATGATATGCGAAGGTACGTATCGTCACTGGTGCATCCTAAACTAGTCCTCAATTGTTCCATAGCGCCACCTGACTAAATGTGCTGGGGCATCATCTCTATTTCACTATCGATGATACAAGCATCTTCAACATTCTCACTAACTAGTCTCAAGGAAGCTAACGCTTGTCCACTATCTCTCACAGCACAGTCATCGAAACTCAGTCTCACATCCTTCTTTGCAAACTTTACGAACACAAATCTTTGGGGTAAACGCATACTCACTTCGACTGTATTCAGAAAATCAAGCCCTAAAATCATTTTGTCTATGAGACCTCAAACGATTATAAAGTTTGCTCAGAACATGTGTGGTTGGCGTTCGAAACCAAGCCTGTCGTACTCTTTCGCTTAAGCACTTTTGCCACTCACAGCACTACACACTCTTATTCGATACATTTTAAATACCAGCTATCACTTTTATTTGTTGCTTGTCTCATGTACACATTTGTCAGTTGCAAAAAGATGACTCCCTGTATCCAGAAAACATTGCACCAAGTTACTATTAGCATGTAAATTAATTGTGGGATAAACATGACTCCCTTCTTCACTCTCATCTCCTAGTAATTAGTAAATTTATGGAAATCAGTGTACAGTTTTACGGGCACCTTCGTACACTCATCAAGGCTGAGCAGAGATGCTGTTACTAGTCAGTTTCTCGGTCCGTCATTCTACTCACCATTCTGCCTGTTGCACTGGGAATTTGCAAATCTCTAATACCTCTGCTCTCTCTTCAAATCCACCTTCTTCCCTTCCTTTTTTGTACCGCTACTCATCTGGCACATAATACGGGGACCAGTGGACTCGCTGCGTGAGCCTATTCCGTTCCATCTTGGTGGGTGTCTGGCTTTCCAGTTGTTGTCAGCTTCTCGTCATTCTCGCAGATAATGATTTTTGATCAAAGTGCATGGGTTTCCATGCTTCTGCACTTCAGCTGTAAACCAATTCTTGTAGCAGATTGTGAAATACTGTCATAGCCTGCATGTTTCTCCTCACTATAGTAATTTCGCACTGGAGTCGATGTGGTAACCTCGTCAGACTAATTCCTATCAGCTTGGATGGATAATATGGCACGTCTGAGAACTGATTGAGATGGACCATATCCTTGAAATCTTTTATATTCTGATACCTTGAGTTGCTGTACGTTTCTGTGATAAGTATTTCCAGTTTCACTTGATCCTGGTTCACCTCCAATCAGTATTCACCCAGACATGCATACCCGAATCTGCCGTAAGTTCTGCCAACTCCCACAGTCAAACGTATGGTTGCTATGGCTTCCTGACACTGGTGTCCGCATAGCAAATTACAATTCTACGCGTGATAGCAAGACATTGGCAGTGCATCCTGGAACTGATCGATTGACATCTTTGGGGTCAGATCGTGGAATGGGTGGGTGATGAGTGAGATGATTGGACTGACGCGAAGTGTCTGCGTCTCTCATCTTCACTGCAGTTATGGTAATGTATTCCAGCATGAGCAGATGGCTCAATTGGTGTGTCCTGGATGAGTGAAAGCCTATCAGTCAGATAACAAAATTCCTCCTCCTCTCGTTTCTCCTCTGCTTCATTCATAGTCGGTTCTTCCTCTTTCACATTGCCATCGAAGTATTACTACGATTCTTATCTCACTTCTCGATAACTTCAATTAAAGTACACCTGAGTTTCTTTCAACTGGACTTTCACCTGGAGTAGTTCTTTCGTCTCGTTATTTTCTCTTACACTGAGTGTAATGTGTCGGTCGGGTGATGATGATATGATGTTGGTTTGTGGGGTGCTCAACATCGTGGTCATCAGCATCCGTACAAATTCCAAATCTATCCATTTCCAGTCTCGGCACTTCCCCAATGATGATTAGGACAACACAAGCATCAGTCCCAGGGTGGAGAAAATTCCCGAACGGCGGGGAATCGAACCCAGGACCCCATTATCCAGAGGCAGCAACGCCAGCCACTACACCTCCAGCTGCGGACAACACATCGTAGATCGATCAGTCTGTTCATCACATGGTAATTCAAGCAATTGCAACGCAACTGTTACTTCTCCGAAATGCTCTGCCCTTCTTTAGCCTTACCAGGACGTATTGTGGCCCTCTCTTCTAGTAAAGACCCTCGAAGTCCAAGTTGTTCACTTAATGTGCCTTGTTCATCTGTGATTATTTTTACTTGTCCTGCAACTGCATCGTGCCATGCACCAGCCGATTCAAGTTTCGTTCACACATCTACAGTTTCTTTCCTTAATTCATCTGTGGTCCGTCGAGGCCCTTGCACAAACGATTCTAACTTAAATTCTCGCTCCTGTTCATCACACTTTCTTGCTAAATTATCCTAGAATTGTTTACGTTGTGCACCAATCTTCGTATCTATACTTGCAAACTTTTCTTTATTTTCTTTGCTTATTTGTGTGACGGTTCATCATTCTTTTTTTTCTCGCTCATCATTCATTTTGCCTAGTTCATCGAGTGCTTGTAGGGCAGAGAGCATGTATGAATCAGTTGCGGAGCAAGTCGGCTGACGATCCATGATGCTGGGCGCCGTTTCCTCATGCATGATAGCGGCAGTATCCGACTTTGCCAGTGAGACCTCTTCTCCGTCCTGTTAACGACTACACTGTGCCCGTAACTATCCCAAATACTTTGCATTATTAATATACCAGCCTCCTCACTATAATTTACGCCAATTATTTTGCTGTAACTTGCAAAAGTTCCTTTGCTAATCAACGTCCCGTTGAATTTTCATGTTAACTCTACTATCTGCAGTCTCAAGATCACAATTTTCCTGTTCCCCTACACTTACTCTAGCTGAATTACTTGCATGTGCCCATGTCAAAAAAATGGTTCAAATGGCTCTGAGCACTATGGGACTTAACATCTGTGGTCATCAGTCCCCTAGAACTTAGAACTACTTAAACCTAACTAACCTAAGGACAGCACACACATCCATGCCCGAGGCAGGATTCGAACCTGCGACCGCAGCAGTCCCGCGGTTCCGGACTGAGCGCCTAGAACCGCTAGACCACCGCGGCCGGCGTGCCCATGTCAACTTAGGCATTACCTAGCCAGTCTAAAAATTTTTATCCAGCAAATGCACCTAAGACTTGGACACAAAAATCGAAGGATAAAGGGTACCACTAATTCCTTACCCTCATATACAAAATCACGTTAGTAATCCCTACAATATTACTGAAAGTGTTACCCGTCCAAAATTACAAGTCAGATTGCAGTGCCATTTACAATATCAAGACAGACCAATACAATCCACCACAGAATCAGAAGAACGCTGTAAGAAATGTACGTTAATTAATTATTTGTGCAAGCCACTCAATTAAATTTTTTCTTGAATTTCTACTAGTTACCAAAGCTGTTATTAGAATTCATTAAAAATTTCATCGCAATGTTACTAAATGATCAACGAGATCCAAAGTCTCAGCCAGTGAATCTCATAGGATTATTAAATTTATGCTCTAAGTTCCAACAGTGCGTCATAATGTCAGAGGCAACAGAGAAGGTGTGCAGGAAGGGCCTACTCTTGGATACAGCTAAGATTTCGATGTACCAGAAGGGCGTCACAGTGATCCGCATCGCCTGATGAGCAGGTCGCTCCCTATGGCCTCATATGCATTTAATAGAAAGGGTTCACGCAATGAATAAGTAAAAGGAAAGGTTGTCCTCGAAAGTATTAGATATGAGTGTTCTACCCCACAAAAGGTGTCAAATTTGGTGGTCATCTAACTATGAAATGAAACAGTGGTCCACATGAATCCCCGTTTATTACAAAGTTCACCGCTAGCATACATGAGTAACAAATTCATGCAGGGTCTGCTCGAAATGCGGAGAAATTCAGAGAACAAGAAACTCAACCGCTGTTTACATGGGACAGTTCTAACCTAATATTTGAATGTCCTGGGAATTACTAGATGAGTTGGGTGAATGGGAAAAGATTAACTTGCATGTGAATTATGGGGAGATAAATCCATGGTGGTCATGCAGTGATTGCCTGAATTCGACAGAAGAATGAAAAGCTGCACACGCAACTAACATTTCTAACTGGCTCATGAATGAGCCTTCAGCCACGTGAGAAAAATAGTGGACTCATAAAATGCGGCAAATCGTAACGATGCGCATACAAACGTTTGGTAATTGTCATATACTGTTCCCAAAGCTGTGTTTTCTCAAAATATTCAGCACCCAGTTGTGTGTAGTGTAGCGAGGGACACGATCTGCCGCACACTCCAAACACATCAGTCCTCTATCGAATCTTCGGCGCCCCAGACGATGTCCTGAGAAGAAGTGCCTTCTCCTTTGCCAAAGATTACTTTCTCCTCTTTACAAATCCATGTAATTCCCATGAGCCAATGGAAAGCCCTTTGCGAATTGCGGATCAATGTCACCCCTTCTAGTAAAATTTTTACATTAACCAGTTCTTCAACAATTCTGAGTTACTCTCCCACTCCTCAGCCAAGCTTGCTACTTGAGCTGATACGCTCACTTCGTGTCCGCATTACTTGCAAAGTGGCGTCCTGACTTCTACCACTCTGCTACTTTTTTCATATTAACCAGTGAGAAGCGCTCTTTCAACTTTCTACGCCCGAGGTTATTCGCCCCACTAAAAACAGCGCCGAGAAGTCGGCTAGGAGCATTACAAAGAGAAAAGAATCCCTGTCCACAGTGCCGGTTTCTCGCTTTCAGCGGAACGCCGAGGTCTTTGTCTTTGACTGCCCCGCACGCAGTGATCTTTAAAGCTGACTCTTCGGCGCAAAACAACGTCCCTTTGAAGTGAGCGTTGGCCGGGTGGCACTGCTTGTGAAATCGGAAACTTTCGCCACGTGCAGGTGTTAGTCACACTATGTTAAACGACCTTCGCATCTGATATTTTGCAGGGTACATTATACAAAAAACTGCAAGGAACGCTCATCGTAGACCTGAGCACGGAAAATGGTCGGTTCCCTGGCCGCTACCTGCCTTCAGCGGAGAGTTCATCTCATTCCCTCCGAAAGGCAGCTCGCAACTCGTAGGGGGTAGACTGGCTCATCAGTACCCAACTAAACGACAGAGAAAATTACTTGCAAAACAGCCACCAACTTGAAGAAGGAATTAACACACTGTAGGAATAGACGTCTCAATCCTGGTAATCTCTTACGTTAGTAATTACAAGTGTTACATATTTTGTCATTTGTCATAATGGAATTCAGCTAGTTATGACTTCAAATGTATTATAAATAACACGAGACATGGTAGACTGGCAATGGACTCTGACACGTATCGCTATTTACTCGTACATTATATAATTGTGGCTGCGTAGTAAGTACACCAGCGCTAATAAAATTAAAAGGAAAATAAAATGAAGTTAAAAGTACTACCGGAAACAAGGAGCACTGCCAGTCAGCACTACTGAAAATTTAATTTCTCTTTACTTATACAACAATTTTGTCAAACCGAGTGTGATATCGCTGAGGTTAACACAGCGAGCTCGTGCTAATCTTCTATGATGTACAGGGTAATTATAATTAAAGTTAAACTTTCAAACCGCTATAGAAATAACACCACTCGTCAGAATGGCGTCAAATTGGAACGGGATATTATCGGAGAAGGGGGGAAACGTATGGCAGAAGAAAAATAAATAGATACAAAATGTAGCAATATATGGCGCTGTAAGCATCATAATTTAATAGTGGTCGACTACAAATGACAAATTAATCATACAACAAAACCTAAGGTGTACGTCTGACGTTAAACAAACTGTACTACTCAGTATGCATGGGTGTACATGCGTGATACTGTTAGTTACGGAAGCCCATCCACCACGGCAAGATCATATCACATCGGATGGGAAAAATCGGTTTCTTTATAATCCTGGGGCCAAAAACAGCATAAAAAGCATCAATAAAAATCAGATCGGATTATTAATTTTCATGTGAATGGCGCAAAACATGTTCACTATGCTGTCCACCGTTTTCTGCAACAAGTTGAAATCAAGAAACAGCATGTTCCACAACTCTTCGAAGTGTTTCCGGGGTCACGTTCAGAATGTGTTGTGCAATGCGTGCCTTCAATGCAGCCAGGTTTTCAATCGGAACACTGAACACAACATCTTTCAGATAGCCCCACAGCCAGAAGTCACACGGATTAAGATCAGGTGATCGAGGCGGCCAGGCTGTACGGAAATGGCGGCTGATAATTCTAACATTTCCGAAATGGCGCTTCAGCATCTGCTTAACAGGATTTGCAATGTGCGGAGGTGCGCCATCTTGCACAAAAATGACCCCAGCCACACATCCACGCTGTTGGAAAGCTGGAATGACGTGGTTGCACAAAAGACACTCATAGCGCTTACCAGTGACGATATAGGTGACAGGACCGGTAGCACCTGTCTCTTCGAAAAAATATGGCCCTGTGATAAATGATGCCGTAAACACGCACCACACAGTGACCTTTTCAGGATGATGTGGTAATGGTTGATTTGCGTGTGGATTTTCCGTTGCTCGTATTCGACAATTCTGTGTACTGATATATCCTGTCAGATGGAAGTGGGCTTCGCCTGTCCACAAAATCTTCCACGGCCAATCATTGTCCACTTCCATGCAAGCAAGGAATTCTAAAGCAAAGTTCATTCTTGCTGGCTGGTCAACAGGAAGCAACTCGTGCACATAGGTAATTTTGAATGGATAGCAAAGATGGATGTTTCGTAGGATTTTATGCACCGTGCTCACGGGTATTTCCAGTGTTCAGGCAGTTCTCTATGCACTACACGTTTGCACACCACCACTCGTGTTCTCCTGCATTGCTGTGGTCACTACTTCCACTGACGTACAATTAATTAATTTCCTCCCTCTACCAGGTTGCACACCGAAAGATCACGTCTTTTCGAACTTCCGAATCGTTATCTTCAGGCCTAGGGTAGTCATCGGACCAAAGCCTTTTTGAAACCCTTCAGTGTCTGGAACTTGTGCAGTGCCACATGTGCACACTCATCATTCTTCTAATACAGCTTTTCAAGCAGATCGCGAGCCGACATTGAGACAGACATGGCGAACGTCGCAGATGCGAAAGGAGGAAAAGCCGTGTACCCGGCTTCTTTATAAAAACTTCAATTGGTCGTGCGCATGACAGGTGTTTTCATTTACGTATTTTGACACATACAACGCCACCCATTGACCAAATTCCGCACTATTTTTTTCTGCCATACTTTTTCCCCACTTCTCCGATAATATTCCGTTGCGATTTCACGTCATTCTGACCAGTGGTGATATTTCTACAGCGTTTTGAAAATTTAATTATAATCACTCTGTATAACAACACAAGTAAAAACTAGAAGGGCTGTCTTTTAAATGGGGGAGGAGGTACTGTCTGTGCCCATTTGAGTAAGTGATCGACGTATCAACGAGTTTGTAAGACTCTGGCCATCCCTCTAACAATATTCCAATATCGTTCATTATGAACTTTTCCGATCTGAGTAAAGAAGATGTAGAGAAAACCTAATTATAAGGTCAGATCATAGTAAAGTAATTCGAATGGGGCGAAATTTGGGAGATAAGTAGAGGGTGAAATGAGTCGTTGTGAAGCTACTGCCACCAAACGGCGATGAGTGCGAGGAAGTCGGCATCCATCAAGAGCTGGTAGCAAGAACTTTTGTGACAGCACCGATCATTTGCAGCATGCCTCGAATTTTCTCGAGATTGAGCTAATCATTTCCCCCGAGATTGTAACAAAGTAGCGGTCTGGGAAGTGGAAATTTCGACCATCTGTTGTAGGACATTATATTTAAGAGTAAAGATTGTTTCAGATTTAGGTATCGTTTTATTTTTCATAAATATCTTAATTCAGAGTTAATGACCCCTTTGCTGAAATGAATAGGCCAAAGGCCTTTCCACAGTGGTAACACCGGTTCCCCTGAGGTTACTGTCGGGCTTTGCTAGCACTTGGATCGGTCACCGTCCGGGTCTGCCGACTGTTGCTGGCAAGCGGGCTGCACTCAGTCCTCGTGAGGCCAGTTGAGGAGCCGCGTGATTCAGAAGTGGCGACACTGGTCACCAAACTTGGGAGAGCGGTGTCTGACCACAAGCCCCGCCATATCCGCATCCGGTGACGCCTAAGGGCTGAGGACACGCTGTCCCATCGCTACCGGTGGGCCTTCAACGTCCGTTCGGACGGTGTTTGCATTTTGAAATTAATGTTTTTCTGTGGTATCTGCATATTAGTAAAAATGAACTCATGGAAATCAGATTTCTTTATTATAAACATTGCGTCTTACAGTACCTCATTTCCACTACTTTAATGCAATGCTACTTCTCTAGTGCAACTTATCACCTTAAAAAAACGATATTACACTACTTATAGTGCAGTATATGTAATAGTCAAGGTCTACCCATTAAACACAGTGAAATCTAGTCTAACGAAACCAGTACGAATGTAGTGTCTGAGTAGCTTCGACAACCCAAAGTAAATAATTACCTTTATTTACTTGCACCAAATGCTGTACTCTTTAGCATAATACATATTAGCTAGCTCCACGTCGGTTTACTATACGCCGTTACCTACAGCTGGCTACCATTTAATGTTCCAGAATGGTAAATTTCTGACCTGTGGTTACCTGGCAAATCTGTCTCGATTCTAAGTCCCTACCCTACCGGCATCTGACTATTAGGATTTTTTCTTCTGCGTTCTGTAGAGCCCATTACAACAAATTATAGGTACTGGATTGTCAGGTTGCTTTTATAAATTTTTTTAACTTCATTGGACTCTGAATGAGGAATGACTATATCTCGTTAGTTCAACCTTCTACATTTATATCTATACTCTGAAAACCACTCGAGAGTGCATAACAGATGGTACTTCTCATTGTACCACATGTTAAAGTCTGTACGGAGTGCGTATACAGTGACCGCTGAAATGCCACTGCGCATAGTTAATCTAATTTTGTCCCCGCCGCCCCCGCACCCTCTCCTCCTTGTGTCTTAGGTAGCAGTGTACTTCTAGATTTCTCACTTAACACTGGTTCTTCAGTCTTTGTAAGTAGACTTTCGCTGTGTACCACAAACTGAACTGTAGAAGGTACTGGTCGCAAAGTAATTAATTGGCACGTGTCGATACATCATAATCGAGCACAAAAACAAACCACACCAAAGCGGGAACGTAAGGGACTGAAAGTATAGCTCTGATATATATATGGAACTAGGTGAGTTCCGATTCAGGCTTTTTCAGTGTGTCCGTGGCACTCTCCCGGGTATCAGACATGTTTGTCAACATGCTTATTGCCCTTCTTCGTATGCGTACAGTACCGCCTGTTAATCCTATTTAGTATGGCTTCCACACACTTTGGCAATATTTTGGGATGCGTCGCGCGAGTGCTTTGCAAGCAATCTCGTTTGTAGATTGCTTGTAGTTTCCCAGTGTTAGTTCAATGAACTGAAGTCTGCCACCTGCTTTACCTACGATTGCTGCTCAATAATCATTCTATCCCGTAGTCTCACAAGTTACTACATTTCGTATTCAGATCAGTTGGATGAATCTAGTTCTGAGTCATTGCTGTTATAATTTTTACGTTTTGTGATGTGCCTATTTTCGCATGTCTCAGCAGTTACAGCAAGTTCCCAGTCTTTGCACCACTTTGAAATCTTACCAACCTACTGAATGTATCAAACGCTCGGTCAACTGTTATTCTGAACTTGAACCATAGATACTCTAAATGCTCATTCCCAGAGCTAAAGGCTTTGAGTTCTTCCTTGAGATATGATACTACTACCTCTTTACTTAATATGTAAATCTTCTTGCTTGTTTCACCTGACTTTTCTACTTTGGTAGTCACACGCGGTACAGCAGCCTTATGGTCGCTGAAGGTTCTTTTAATGTGGACTTATTCAGAACAGTCAGGTCTATTTTTGCCATCAAATCTAATGTACTTCCGTCATGATTCAGGAAGTAGTGTCCCAGTTAAGCGAACTGCACATCTTTGTATGGCTTCCTAATGCTTGGATCGGTGTCTTGTGTGAAGAGTGCAATCATTCGTACAGTGCAACACATTTCCGTTACGTGTCATGCAATTTAGTGGCGATTAACGAAAACCAGTAATTGTTCTCGGTACCATAACATGGAAATTGAACTTTCGCATATACGAATGAAAGAGAATTTGATAATTACATTCCTGTGGCATTTCAGTAGTGAACTCCAATGCATTATTGACATAATATGATTTACCGCCCACAGGGCATTCACCAACTGTGATTCCGAGTGCTCCATACAAAGCTAGCACACGGTTACCGAGTCGAAAGGCGCACGCACCATGGCTATAAATTTGCGACATGTGTGTTATTCTGAGCAGACAAAACAATTACTGACTACTACATTCTGTAGTATACAGAAATATCTTTATTCCAGATAAAGTTAGAAATATTTACAATCATGTCTTACCCGTACTAACTTGCGTAACTTTGCAGTACTACTGCCGGCCGCTGTGGCCTAGCGGTTCTAGGCGCTTCAGTCCGGAAACGCGCTGCTGCTACGGTCTCAGGTTCGAATCCTGCCTCTGGCATGGATGTGTGTGATGTCCTTAGGTTAGTTAGGTTTGGGTAGTTCTAAGTTTATGGTACTGATGACCTCAGATGTCAACTCCCATAGTGTTTAGAGCCATTTGAACCATTTGCAATATTAGCAAAACGGGACATATTTACCAATTTGATTTTGCACTGAAACAGTCTGCATCAGATAAGTATCGATATACTTCATGTAGATGGTTGGTTGGTTTTGGGGAAGGAGACCAGACAGCGTGGTCATCGGTCTCATCGGATTAGGGAAGGATGGGGAAGGAAGTCGGCCGTGCCCTTTCAGAGGAACCATCCCGGCATTTGCCTGGAGTGATTTAGGGAAATCACGGAAAACCTAAATCAGGATGGCCGGACGCGGGATTGAACCGTCGTCCTCCCGAATGCGAGTCCAGTGTCTATACTTCATGTAGAATTGACTTTTAAGTATAAGTGGGAACTGGAATGAGAGACAGAAACGGATTAAAGATATCCCAGCACAACCAAGTTTTGATAAATAACAACATAAGCAGAAAAATGCCACATTTGTTTAGTAAGTATATGGCTGTGATACCCTCAGTGAAAATGTAATTGTAATTCCGTTCACAGCCTGCGTTTTCTGTGGTAATGGTCAGTAGGTCAT